>NW_024727961.1:0-18354 GCF_018991925.1 Homarus americanus | reverse complement strand
GTGAGCATAATGAAGGTGATGGTGAGTATAATGGGGGTGGTGATAATGGTGGAGGTGAGCCTAATGATGGTGACCGGTGGTGGATATAATGACAATGTTGGAGATAACGCTGTTGATGACAATGATAATACGATGAAACATCCCATTCCCATAAACGGACCCTCCTCCAGTTAGTATATATCTCCCAATAGCGGATAGGCTTAAATCCGCTATTGTTACCTGAAATGAAGAACCACCACGAATAAAATCAGCTAGTGAGAGGGTCTTTTTTCCCTTATCTAATTTCCCAAGAAGTCAATCCGCTATTGTTGGCGACTACTGGAGTGTCATAAGGGGGGCGGGAGGGGTGGGGGGAGTCTTCTGTGTGTGTGTGTGTTTGAGGGGGAGGGGGGTAAGAGTCCCTCACCCCCAATTTTCAGTTCCACTCGTCCAATACCATCTGAGCTACAGGGTGAGCGATGTATGCTATTCAACTGAGTTTTATGCAACCCTCGCGCTTATTGGCTCGTGTGGGAGGGAGGCGTTGTAATTGGCTTCCCTTCCATTACATACCCTAAGCGGCCTTGTGAATAAAGATTTTTTTTGTGTGTGTGAAATAAAGACTTAAACGACATTAAACTATTTTCAAAGAGGTAAATATACTACGACAGGCACATAAATAATACAGTATAGTGTGTTGCAGGGTGTTGTAGTGTGTTGCAGGGTGTTGCAGGGTGTTGTGGTGTGTTGTAGGGTGTTGTGGTGTGTTGAACGGTGTTGTAGTGTGTTGTAGGGTGTTGTGGTGTGTTGCAGGGTGTTATAGTGTGTTGTAGAGTGTTGTTTTGTGTTGCAGGGTGTTGTGGTGTGTTGCAGGGTGTTGTGGTGTGTTGTAGGGTGTTGTTTTTGTGTTGCAGGGTGTTGTGTGTTGCAGGGTGTTGTGGTGTGTTGAACGGTGTTGTGGTGTGTTGTAGGGTGTTGTGGTGTGCTGCAGGGTGTTATAGTGTGTTGTAGAGTGTTGTTTTGTGTTGCAAGGTGTTGTGTGTTGCAGGGTGTTGTGGTGTGTTGTAGGGTGTTGTTTTGTGTTGCAGGGTGTTGCAGGGTGTTGTAGTGTGTTGTAGGGTGTTGCAGGGTGTTGTGGTATGTTATAGGGTGTTGTAGTGTGTTGTAGGGTGTTGCAGGGTGTTGTGGCGTGTTGTAGGGTGTTGTGGTGTGTTGTAGGGTGTTGTGGTGTGTTGAACGGTGTTATGGTGTGTTGTAGGGTGTTGTGGTGTGTTATAGAGTGTTGTGGTGTGTTGTGGTACTGCCCAAAAATAAATCCAAAATAACGTCCCAAGAGGAAAGGATCAGATGAGAAATTTTACAAGAGCTAGAACACAGATCCGAGTTAACACTGATAACCTGCCTACCCCCTCCCTCCCCACCTGCCTGCTCACCCTACCTGACCACCTCATCTGCTCACCATACCTGCTCACCTCACCCCACCTGTTCACTCTACCTGACCACCTCATCTGCTCACCCCTCGTGCTCACCCCACCTTCTCATCCCTCCTCCTCACACCACCTGCTCACCTCATCCCACCCCACCTGTTCACTCTATCTGACCACCTCATCTGCTCACCCCTCCTGCTTGCCCCCACCTTCCTCATCCCTCCTCCTCCACACCACCTGCCTCATCCCCACCCCCCCACCATTCACACTCTGCCCTTTTCCAATACACTCACCCCTTCTGCTCCACCCCTTCTCCATCCCTCCTCCTCCCACCACCTGCTCACCTCACCCCCACAGCTTCCTCCCTTGACCACCTCATCTGCTCACCCCTTCTGCTCACCCCACCTTCTCCATCCCTCCTCCTCCCACCACCTGCTGCCTCACCCCACCCACCTGTTCACTCTACCCAGCCACCTCATCTGCTCACCCCTCCTGCTCACCCCACCTTCCGTCCTCCTCCTCCACCTGCTCACCTCACCCCACCTGTTCACTCTACCTGACCACCTCATCTGCTCACCCCTCCTGCTCACCCCACCTTCTCATCCCTCCTCCTCACACCACCTGCTCACCTCACCTCACCCCACATGTTCACCCTACCTGACCACCTCATTTGCTCACCCCTCCTGCTCACCCCACCTTCTCATCCCTCCTCCTCACACCACCTGCTCACCTCACCCCACCTGTTCACTCTACCTGACCACCTCATCTGCTCACCCCTCCTGCTCACCCCACCTAGCCACTAAGGTATGATACATTAATTGTGGACTATTTTAAAATATCAATAACACCAATTATACCTTTTATACTGCGGGTTTTTTTTATAAAGCTCACGGCTATGGATGGCATTTTCTTGTGACCATTACGATAATTGTAGAGGTTTTTATTTACCTATTCTACCCCACTTCCCCCTTTTTCCCTACCATTACCGTCATCTTGTGCACCATTTAGTCCGCTACTGAGATGTGTTATTATATTTGTAGTGATGATGATGATGATAGTGATTATAGGTCTGCTATGCATATAATGATCACTATATTGTTTACATTGTATTTCAACGTATACAATAATGACTACAGAAACACGATTACCACACAATACATAAACTCTCAGGCTACCTTACTACCTACACTGCCACCTGAATACCTACACGGCCACCAGAATACCTACACGGTCACCTGAATACATACACGACAACCTTACTACCTACACTGCCACCTGAATACCTACACGGCCACCAGAATACCTACACGGTCACCTGAATACATACACGACAACCTGACTACCTACACGGTCACCTGAATACATACACGACAACCTGACTACCTACACGGTCACCTGAATACATACACGACAACCAGAATACATACACGACAACCAAAATACCTACATGGCCATCAGAATACCCACACGGCCACCAGAATACCCACACGGCCACCTGAATCAATGGCCCCTAAACAGATGCTAAATGGCTGGCAACATTTTCCAGCTCAGGTGATGATGAAACACAATGCTAATTAAGATAACCAACATGATGGGTTACCTGTTAATGTAATCACTACTAACACTGATGCATTATTGTTTATCGTTACCAGAGCAGCCAGCCGCGGGTTAAGAGCTGTGACGTCACGACTAGCTACGGGTTAAGAGCTGTGACGTCACGATTAGTTATATATCGGGGTTTTATGTTGTATTAAATGTAGCAGAGCAGATGAGATGTTTGTTGTGTGTTGAGGTGAATTGTCTTCTCCATGAACTACTCTACTCTAGTTCAGTCTACTTCATTCTACTCTACTCTACTCTACTCTACTCTAGTTCAGTCTACTTCATTCTACTCTACTCTACTCTAGTTCAGTCTACTTCATTCTACTCTACTCTACTCTACTCTACTCTACTCTAGTTCAGTCTACTTCATTCTACTCTACTCTACTCTACTCTACTCTAGTTCAGTCTACTTCATTCTACTCTACTCTACTCTACTCTACTCTACTCTAGTTCAGTCTACTTCATTCTACTCTACTCTACTCTACTCTACTCTAGTTCAGTCTACTTCATTCTACTCTACTCTACTCTACTCTACTCTAGTTCAGTCTACTTCATTCTACTCTACTCTACTCTACTCTACTCTAGTTCAGTCTACTTCATTCTACTCTACTCTACTCTACTCTACTCTAGTTCAGTCTACTTCATTCTACTCTACTCTACTCTACTCTACTCTAGTTCAGTCTACTTCATTCTACTCTACTCTACTCTACTCTACTCTAGTTCAGTCTACTTCATTCTACTCTACTCTACTCTACTCTACTCTACTCTAGTTCAGTCTATTTCATTCTACTCTACTCTACTCTACTCTACTCTACTCTACTCTAGTTCAGTCTACTTCATTCTACTCTACTCTACTCTAGTTCAGTCTATTTCATTCTACTCTACTCTACTCTAGTTCAGTCTATTTCATTCTACTCTACTCTACTCTACTCTACTCTACTCTACTCTAGTTCAGTCTACTTCATTCTACTCCTCTCTCTACTCTACTCTAGTTCAGTCTCCTTCATTCTTTCTACTCCTCTACTCTGGTTCAGTGCCTTCATTCCTGCCTCTACTCTACTCTACTCTACTCTAGTTCAGTCTACTTCACATTCTACTCTACTCTACTCTACTCTACTCTAGTTCAGTCTACTTCATTCTACTCTACATCTACTCTACTCTACTCCTGATTCAGTCTACTTCATTCTACTCTACTACTCTACTCTACTCTGATTCAGTCACTTCATTCTACTCTACTCTGCTCTACTCTACTCTAGTTCAGTCTACTTCATTTCTTGCTCTACTCTCTACTCACTCTACTCTGGATTCAAGTCTACTTTCATTCTACTCTCTCTACTCTACTCTACTCTAGTTCGATACTTCATTCTACTCTACTCTACTCTCCTCTGCTCTACTCTAGTTCAGTCTATTTCGTTTCTCTACTCTCTCTGCTCTATACAGTTCAGTCTACTTCATTCTCTCTACTCTACTCTACTCTACTCTGATTCAGTCTACTTCATTCTACTCTACTCTACTCTACTCTGCTCTGCTCTAGTTCAGTCTACTTCATTCTCTACTCTCTACTCTGCTCTAGTTCCAGTCTACTTCATTCTGCTCTACTATACTCTACTCTGGTTCAGTCTACTTCACATTCTACTCTACTCTACTCTAGTCTAGTTCAGTCTACTTCATTCTACTCTACTCTACTCTACTCTACTCTAGTTCAGTCTACTTCATTCTACTCTACTCTACTCTACTCTACTCTAGTTCAGTCTATTTCATTCTACTCTACTCTACTCTCTACTCTCTAGTTCAGTCTACTTCATTCTACTCTACTCTACTCTACTCTACTCTAGTTCAGTCTACTTCATTCTACTCTACTCTACTCTACTCTACTCTAGTTCAGTCTATTTCATTCTACTCTACTCTACTCTACTCTACTCTACTCTACTCTACTCTAGTTCAGTCTACATCATTCTACTCTACTCTACTCTACTCTAGTTCAGTCTACATCATTCTACTCTACTCTACTCTACTCTACTCTACTCTAGTTCAGTCTATTTCATTCTACTCTACTCTACTCTACTCTACTGTGCTCTTAAGACGAAACTTTAACATCTAAGACGATAAACAAAAATCGTAAGTCAGATGGTCTCTTATTTTTTTTACTTTATATATTTACCTTAAGATATTTCGAGAGGTTTTGGCGACTCTGTGTGTGTGTGTGTGTATGTGTGTGCGTGTGTGTGTGTGTATGTGTGTGTGTGTGTGTGTGTGTGTGTGTGTGTGTGTGTGTGTGTGTGTGTGTGTGTGTGTGTGTGTAAGGCGCCTCACTATCATCGGACATTAGAATTTCATCACAAAATATTAAATAAATAATAATCCCACGGTGTAATTCGTTTCCCTTGATATTCCTAAATTAAATATTAAATTAATGAAGCATAAGTCTTATCTAAGTATATTCTCATTCTTAATATTAAATACACACACAGTTTATATATATATATATATATATATATATATATATATATATATATATATATATATATATCAGTTAGGCAATCAGTCACAGTCAGTCAGTTAGGCAGTCACAGTCAGTTGATCATTAAGGCAGTCACAGTCAGTTGATCATTAAGACATTCACAATCAGTCATAATCAGTTAGATAATTAAATCAATCAAACACAGTCATCCAGTCAGTCAATCCATTAAATAGTCAGTCAGTCAATCAGATAACAGTTAGTCACAGCCAGTCAGTCAGTCAGAATCACAACAGAGGAAACTAAAAAAAAAAGTTCCTGATTTAGCTGCGTTGTGATGGTGTAGTAATACTGTTCTGGGGTTCACTGTTCGTCACAAAATGTATGGAGTCAACAGAGTTAACCTGTTGCAATTACTAGTAATACAATTATTTATTTATAAACACGTAAATAGAATTACTCGTGCAAATATGTTTATAAATATATATTGTGTCTCTGTGGATATAAACGTGTGTAGTACATGGGTTTGTGTGTGTGTGTGTGTGTGTGTGTGTGCGCGTCCTATTTGGTCTTTTGGGCGTTCTTTAACCTGTTGGCCATACATACATAGCTAATTGGACTCTTCCTAGACCCTCCACCTCACCCCGGCGCCTTTCATTTAAGCCTTTTTTACTCCCTCTATTCAAGCTTTTTTTGCTCCCTCTATTTAAGCTTTTTTGACTTCCTCCATTTAAGCTTTTTAGAAATAATTTAACGTAATATTATAGACAAAACACACACTTATATTATTCCAAACTATACTTGAAATATTATAAGGCTATCTTATATCTTCTTTAGCAGGGAGAGGGGGCAGCCATCCTCTGGGAATGAGACACCTGCCCCAAGAACTAAGGACAGGCGGTAGTAACCCTCCCCTCCCCGCGTCCTGGAGGAGAGATGCTGCCTCCTACGGTGCCCTCAGACTAGGACACTCCAATATCAAGTGTTTAAGTGTCAAGGGGACCAGGCAGTCATCACACACTGACTGGGGCTCTTGGGTCATCAGGTGGTCATGTGTCAGTCTAGCGTGGCCATTGCGAAATCTGGTCAGGGCATTCGGGTCTACAGTGTGAGCAGGGGTGAATCTCCGTTGTAATCTACTGGAGGTTTTGAGGGGCAGCGGTGGTATCCCAACAACGCTGCCGGGCATTACCTACCTACGACAGTTCTAATACCAAGACGCGACGCAAATTCCTCCCCTTTAGCTTTTAAGAATGCGGTCAGCGTTTTAAAGTCTCCTTAGCCTCTTATTTATGTCGCCTAATCAGCCTTATAAGACTTTCATCTTTACCTTCTAGACTCAGATCAGCCTTGTAGGTTCCTTCTCCAGTACACCTTCAGGTACTAACCAGGGAACAGTTGGCTCGGTGGTTGGGTGACTGACCGGTTGGCTGGAGGATTGAGTGGCTGGGTGGGTGGGTGGCTGGGTGACTGACTGGGTGGCTGGGTGACTGACTGGGTGGGTGGGTGACTGACTGGGTGGCTGAAGGATTGAGTGGCTGGGTGGGTGGGTGGCTGACTGGTTGGGAGGCGGTATCTTTCAGGGAATTAGCCAGCCACTTACTCTCCCCAGATTCAAGTTCTGAATCCTTCTTCGCCGGCTTTCACACTAACCCGATAATACAGTAGTAGCGATAGAGTCTCTGTGTACATTTCAGCGCCATATTGACCACCGACCTTCACACCACCGAGACGCTTCTGGGTATAGTGAAGTTTCCACACCTGTTTCTATGCCATTTTGAACATCATTTTGGGGATGAAATGTAAGTGAGCAACCGAGATCCGTTTTCATAGCCACCACGAGGAAAAAAAATGACTTGAGAAGTTTGGAGAATCGAGGGAGTGAGGCGAGGTGTAAGTGGTGGTGGCGGCGGTCTGAAAACTCCCTTTGCATAACAACTTTAACTTGTAGTGGTGGTGAATGGGCTACCCTGCTCTCACTCTGCCTCCCTACCCGTTAATGCACAGAATATTTAGACGTATAAAATGTTGTAAAGTAGCTCCTAGTCCCGAACCTACGGCGGAATATTAAATAAAAAAAAGTATTCAGAATTGCCACTCCCTCCACTCACTTCCACAAAAAAAAAAAAAATAAATAAATAAATAAATAAAAAAATAAAAAAATAAAAAAATAAATAAATAAATAAATAAATAAATATATATATATATATATATATATATATATATATATATATATATATATATATATATATATATATATATATATATATATATATATATATATATATATCTTGATAAAATCACACGGGAAAAGGGAAACAACAGAGCACCTTAGCTTTCGTCTTTATTCAAGCCTCTGAAGATGTCTTGAATAAAGACGACAGCTAAGGTGCTCCGTTGTTTCCCTTTTCCCGTGTGATTTTATCAAGATTTATCTTATCCACGTTTTCATTGTGGATCTACATGATATATATATATATATATATATATATATATATATATATATATATATATATATATATATATATATATATATATATATATATATATATATATATATATATATATATGCTGATAACCACAAGGAAAGAAGAAAACACGAAGTTCCCAAGCGCTTTCGTGTAATTCACATCTTCAGGGGAGTACAGACTAAAGAGAAATACAAACCAAGGTGTATATATACAGAGGAGGGTGAGACCAGGTCCACAATGGTCAGGTATTAGGTAATGACCCTACTAATCTTTAAATAGCACACAACGGTTGGTGGTCAGGTCAGAGGGTAAGGCGACCCAACTTTCTCACCTGGTTACAAATCAGTGTTGAGAAGGTTAAGAAAACGGATGCATCTTGTTACAGGGGAAAAGTGTGTGAAAGATTATGACAGTGGTGAGAACAGTAGTACAGGATACAGTGGTCATAGAGGGTGTGACAGATTATTACAGTGGTGAGAACATATTTTCTATTTGTTCTCCGTTACAGTGTAGTGGAAGCTGCCAGAAGAAACAAAGTAATGGTCAAGTAAAGGTAATAGCAATGAAGGTAATAATACTGTTGACGGCAATAGTTATAGAACAGTAAGAACAGTTAAGAATAGATATGTCAGTTTATTACTACTACTACTACTATTTTTTTTTTTAAACGTGGCCTCCAGCCTCCCCCAATAGCCACACCTTCGCCACCATTTATTTACCTTAATATTAAATATCCTAATACATAAGAAGCTATCCTATCTGTGTTAAATTAGTTGAGCCGCAGATCTATGCGACATTCAGTGACTGTAGACTCATAGTCAATATCTGCAGCAGTTGTCGGAGTAGGGGCAGAAGCTCTCGTTCCCCTGAGGCAAAGCAAAGCCGACCGAAGGAGAGAGAAAGACAGTCGACATCTCATCCAGGCTGTAACATAACTCCTGGGCTGCTGCTTCTGTTCGGAGATCAACTCCGCGAGTCTGGCGTAGAAACATCTCGCACTTGGGCCCATCCCACCAGAGGTTGTGAACACTAGAGGAGTGAAGCTGCCTTGATCAACGTTTTGAATTCTCTCCCCATATGCCCTTCTCTTGTCGTTCTCGTCCCTCCTGTGTGCAGCATCTAGAGCTAGGTTACGGTGACATGCGGCCATGGGATCAAAAATCCTGATGTCGAAAAAAGCTTGCTGTCCCCGCGTCCAGAATCCTCGAGCACTGACGTCCACGCGGGCTTCGTTAGATGTGTTTGAAGTCCTGTGTTGGAAGATCTCGCCATCCAATGGAAGGAGGGTCGGTTCTACCATGACGTCCCAGCAGATTTCCTTCAACATATTTGCTGTGAGATCCCTTACCTCGTCATGCCTCATGCGTATGAAGCCCCCCTTCTTGCAGACCATGGCGTGATCGCCATCATAGGAAGAGCCACACATGCATTGGGAGGGCAAACCTTCTACTGGCCAACCGTCCCTTAGAGCAATGGCATCAGTAAATTCTTGTTTATTAAGACTGAAACCATTTGCCCTTATCTGTAACGTAGTTAACCAGTTCGAGGCGCCCACCTCCTGCGCTATAGCTACTTTTTTTTCAAATTTTCTGGAACCTGCAGCAATCGTTGCTGCAACTTTTCATTTTGGCAGTGCTGTCGATCTGTCGTAATGGACCTACGAATCTTATTTACTTCGCTGGTATCCACTTCCCCTGTTGCATTCTGGGCTATTATGTGGTCCGTGAGGGCTGCCGTGAGCTTAAGTGAATTTTGATGTTCAGTGGCAGCAATCTCCTCTGGATTAGTTAGTCCCATCCCTCCCAGTCTTGGTGGAAGTGCAAGAAGTGCTCTTTCTGCTGGGGTTAAGTCAGGGTATTTCACTAGTTTGGGAATGAACTTGACACTGATAGCTTCTTCCAGAGGGTGGAGGAGGGGTCCGATCTCAGGGATGGTACGCATCAGGTAGTTCCAGCGATGCTTGACTCCATGAGTGAATGCTGCAAAGGCCGCATGTGGCTCTGTGTTAGCAATCTCAGACAGAGCTTGGATTTCACTAACCCACTCATTCACCTTTCCCGCCACGTACTCGGTCTTGAAGTCCGTAGTGCCAATTACTGCGCCTAGATGTCTTTGGCCGTCCTTAGTTATTTTGACCTCACTTCCGCCAAAAACCTCCAATGCCCGTTCATAATGTTCTGGCTTCACGATGAGGAAGAACTTGCTGGCGTTTGGGTGGTACCCTATTTGTGGACCTCGCGATGTTACCAAGTCCCACCACTTTTTGATGCACTCCACTTTTCCTGCTCCTGTAAGGTCATCAGCATATGCCACTTGTTTGACCCCGGTTGTTTCAAATTTTATTTCTTGTTGGAGCACTGATAGGCCAATTGCATACATTGCCATTGCAACGGGGTCCCCCTGTGTTGTTCCCTCGGTCGACTGTAGGATAGTATCACCTCGTAGAGCCTTGTTATTTACTATGTAGAGGTCTGAAGGATTCCTATACGAATTTTCAACATACATCGCAAAGCTAGGACACTTGATCTTGATGTTGTGCAGTGCAGCCTTGCGGTTAAGTATGTTGAATGCGTTTGAAGCATCCACCAGGAGAACGGCCTCACAATCACGCTGCTCAAATATCAATCTCATGGCGTGAATGGCCGCTACTACTACTACTACTACTACTACTACTACTTCTACGACTAATCTAGAATCTGCAAATATTACTAAACACTCATCCTTACTGTGTGTGTGTGTGTGTGTGTGTGTGTGTGCGTAATAAGCAGTAATAATCAAGCTTAAAAGAGTTACACGAAATCAATGAAGGAAGTTAACAAAGGTAAGCGTTCATATTATTATCATTACCTGTGTTGTGCTGGGCATGAGGTATATTACCCACTGGGCATGAGGAAGGAGGTGCCAAGAAGCCAATTATAGACGTAGTGATATAATGTGATCAGAATTAAACGCCAGAGACACATATAATGCAGATAGTTGGCATCTTAATCTCGCTGCCAGACACACAAACCTGATTGGTCCAGAGGGGGAGCCAATGAGAGAGTTTTTTTTATGGGGTAATTTAGAAGGATTTGATTCGTCGACGAGGAGGTATTAATTTAATTTGGTTAGGTTAGGATAATATTTTTTATTTTTGTTGTTGATGATGTTGGTTATTGTAGTTATTTTTGTCTGTTGTTTTCTTCCTCTTGTTTGGTTTCTTGTTTGTAATATTTTTGGCCCTTGTGTTCCTTTGGTAAATCAAGACACTACATAGATTAGTGTGTGTGTGTGTGTGTGTGTGTGTGTGTGTGTGTGTGTGTTTTGTGCACGTGTATGTACGTTTCATGTGTTGTATGGGTGTATATATACTTACGTGTGTAGTACGACAGACGCTTGGATGTTGTGCTGTCTACTCTGCACGGTTATGTCCCGCTGTTGTCCGGCTTATGACTCACTGGTCTGGACCGTCAATCATGGTCCTCATGTCTTCTCACCCTGGCCCAGTCACCTCACCCTACTGATATGACGTGTGTGTGACGTAGGCAGTCGTCTAGGCCACTGCTACACTCGGGGACTCATATAAGACCTTGTGAGCGGTACTGTATCACCTCTTAAGGGAGGCAGAGTCGCTCACAGAGTAAACACAAGACTAGGAACAGGTCAGTTTTTTTTAATGGTTATGTAAATATTAATTCAAAATTTAAAGTCGTGTGTTTAATATTTTGTTATATACGGTAGCTACACGTTATGTTGTGTTAGTTTAGGTTTATATAGTATTGGTCCCAGTTATAATAATATTAGGTTTGGTTATAATATTTGTACAAAAAGAATAAGTCATTAGCTACATCATTTTCTATAAGTTTACTAACATTTGCCACCACTGATATTATTAATCATATACATCTGACTCGGTGCACTCTACTCCCAGCACTCTACTCCTAACACTCTACTCCCAGCTCTCTACTCCTTACACTCTACTCCCAGCTCTCTACTCCTTACACTCTACTCCCAGCACTCTACTCCTTACACTCTACTCCCAGCTCTCTACTCCTAACACTCTACTCCCAGCTCTCTACTCCTAACACTCTACTCCCAGCACTCTACTCCTAACACTCTACTCCCAGCACTCTACTCCTAACACTCTACTCCCAGCTCTCTACTCCTAACACTCTCCCTCCCCACAACACTCTCTCCCTAACACTCTACTCCCCAGCTCTCTACTCCCTAACACTCTACTCCCAGCACTCTACTCCTAACACTCTACTCCCAGCACTCTACTCCTAACACTCTACTCCCAGCACTCTACTCCTAACACTCTACTCCCAGCTCTCTACTCCTAACACTCTACTTCCAGCACTCTACTCCTAACACTCTACTCCCAGCACTCTACTCCTAACACTCTACTCCCAGCTCTCTACTCCTTACACTCTACTCCCAGCACTCTACTCCTAACACTCTACTCCCAGCACTCTACTCCTAACACTCTACTCCCAGCACTCTACTCCTAACACTCTACTCCCAGCTCTCTACTCCCTAACACTCTACTCCCAGCACTCTACTCCCCTAACCCCACTCTACTCCCAGCACTCTACTCTCCCTAACACTCTACTCCCAGCTCTCTCCTAACACACTCTACTCCCAGCTCTCCTACTCCTTACACTCTGCACCCAGCACTCTACTCCTAACACTCTGCCAGCACTCTGCTCTAACACTCTACTCCCAGCACTCTACTCCCAGCACTCTACTCCCAGCACTCTACTCCTAACACTCTACTCCCAGCACTCTACTCCTAACACTCTACTCCCAGCTCTCTACTCCTAACACTCTACTCCCAGCTCTCTACTCCTTACACTCTACTCCCAGCACTCTACTCCTAACTCTCTACTCCCAGCTCTCTACTCCTAACACTCTACTCCCAACACTCTACTTCCAGCACTCTACTCCTAACACTCTACTCCTAACACTCTACTCCCAGCTCTCTACTCCTAACACTCTACCTCCAACACTCTACTTCAGCCTCTACTCCCCACACTCTCCCAGCACTCTACTCCTTACACTCTACTCCCAGCACTCTACTCCTAACCTCTACTCCCAACACTCTACTCTAACCTTACTCTACTCCCAGCTCTCTACTCCCTAACACTACTCCCAGCTCTCTACTCCTAACACTCTACCTCCAACACTCTCTACTTCCAGCACTCTACTCTAACACTCTACTCCAGCACTCTACTCCTAACCCTCTCCAACGCCTCTACTCCTTACACTCTACTCCCAGCACTCTACTCTAACACTCTACTCCCAGCACTCTACTCCTAACACTCTATTCCCAGCTCTCTACTCCTTACACTCTACTCCCAGCTCTCTACTCCTAACACTCTCTCCCAACTCTACTCCTAACACTCTACCTCCAACACTCTACTTCCAGCACTCTACTCCTAACACTCTACTTCCAGCTCTCTCTCCCTAACACTCTACTCCCAGCTCTCTACTCCTAACACTCTACTCCCAGCTCTCTACTCCTAACACTCTACCTCCAACACTCTACTTCCAGCACTCTACTCCTAACACTACTCCCAGCACTCTACTCCTAACACTCTACTCCCAGCTCTCTACTCCTTACACTCTACTCCCAGCACTCTACTCCTAACACTCTACTCCCAGCTCTCTACTCCAAACATGAGAGGGCTCAATATTTGACCCTCCCCCCTGAATCATTCGCTGAACTTTAGAACCAAAGGTTTGGGGATCATGGGCGTTCATTGAAAATAAGTCTTGGTTGTTAAGCACATCTCTCTTCAAGTAATTTGAAAGAACTGTTCTGAATAAAGCACATTTTTTTTCGCATGCATGTTGTATTTGAACACCTTCACTTTGGAATTCGTTGTTCATTTTAGTAACAAAAGGTAGGATATACCTTAATAAATGAAAGTACATCTTATAGATTGGACTCATCAATCCTGCGTGAATTTTCTGAGCAGACTCTAAATGGTCTTCAAGAGCAGCATTTTGAAAATATAAAACAAGAACTTTTCATAACTCCAAAATTCTGTCTCCCACACATTACAAAGACAACCATCGTGTTTGGCTGGGGTGTAAAATTTTGTATGGCTCTATATTCGTGAGTTCTTGAAATTGTTTGAATTCATTTAAACGTTTTGAGCTATTGCAGAGATAATTGTAGAGATCTCTGCATAAGTCTTATACTACTTTAGGTAACTTCAAGCAAGCGTATGAGCAACAGGCCTGGCATTTGACATTATTAGGGACCTGCCACTCTTTGCCATAAACAGATAAAATGTACCGGGAACTTTTCCCCCACACACTCATCATTCTCTCACTTTATGTAACTTGACAGAACCTATGACCCTTCAGGCTTTTACGCCCTTAATGTACGAGTCATAAAGGCAAGTATGAACTTTTCATACTTCCCTGTTGGGCGCTGTAAACGCTTCTGCGCCTCACCTTGCACAGGATGTAAGGGGGTGCCCAATAAACTAGCCCCCTCGGGGGCAAATCTGAAATCTGAACCGTATGAGCAACAAAGATGCAATGAATAACAGACGCAACCAATAACAAACAGATTAGGTGAAACCTGTTGGAGTTTTGATTTCAGACCATTATAATTACATATCATCACCGCTGCATTGTCAGCAGCAAAACGCATCAGACACATCAATTAACTGCAGGAAAATGTCCTTTACAGATTATGTATTATTATCCAGTTGACACATCTGTGCTTTCATCAACTAATAGGGAAAATCTTTGTGTCCTAAGTTTATCTACAATTATATCTAAGCTTTCCTTGTCTATACAATTTACAACCAGACCTCTAGATGCAGTCCGGCCAGAATGTATATTTGTAGGAATTTTTTAGTCTAAAGTTGCTTTCGCTGCAGTCTTTGTTAAATGATACATCAAACTGAATGGGACATTATGGTCACAAATAAGTTTTAGCCATAATAATCTACCCTTTTTACACCTTTTCTTCAATGAGAAACCTTTACCTTTCTGCTCTCTTATATCAGTAGATGGTGTTACTACAGAAGCTCTTGTCTTATAAGTTGACTGCAGATGCCTAAAAAGATGTGATACACTACCTTCAATAATTTTAGAGCAAACAAAACAAAACGTCTTATCCCCATGACTTTCAAAGCATCTTAATTTGGAATCTTTGTTCCAATCTTGTTTGAATTTTCTGGAATCATGCTTTTGGCTTTTCACTGGATGCTTCTCGGATTCTTGTTTTGATGCTGAAGACTGGTTTATGGAACTCCTTCTATTTTTACCCATCTGCTTACCCAGAGACTCTGAAATACTTGAACACACACACACACACACACACATACACACGTATGTATATATATATATATATATATATATATATATATATATATATATATATATATATATATATATATATATATATATATATATATATATGCTGATAACCACAGGGAAAGAAGAAAACACGAAGTTCCCAAGCGCTTTCGTGTAATTCATATCTTCAGGGGTGAGTAGAGACTAGAGAGAAATACAAATCAAGGTGTATATATACAGAGGAGGGTGAGACCAGGTCCACAATGGTCAGGTATTAGGTAATGACCCTACTAATCTTTAAATAGCACACAACGGTTGGAGGTCAGGTCAGATGGTCAGGTGACCCGGCCTTCTCACACGAAAGCGCTTGGGAACTTCGTGTTTTCATCTTTCCTTGTGGTTATCAGCATATACCTAGATCACGCGCACCTACAGTGATTTACTTGCATATTTATATATATATATATATATATATATATATATATATATATATATATATATATATACAGTATATATATATATATATATATATATATATATATATATATATATATACATATATATATATATATATATATATATATATATATATATATATATATATATATATATATACAGTATATATATATATATATATATATATATATATATATATATATATATATATATATATATATATATATATATATATATATATATATATACCGATCTGTATTGATGATGGATGGTGTTATATGTAGTGATGATGAATGGTGTTATATGTAGTGAATATGGGTGGTGTTATATGTAGTGATGATGGATGGTGTTATATGTAGTGATGATGGATATTGTTATATGTAGTGAATATGGGTGGTGTTATATGTAGTGATGATGGATATTGTTATATGTAGTGAATATGGGTGGTGTTATATGTAGTGATGATGGATAGTGTTATATGTAGTGATGATGAATGGTGTTATATGTAGTGGTGGTGGTGGTGGTGACGGTGGTTTTGACAGTGGTAGTGGTGGTGATGGTGATAGCGGCATATTTGCGGTGATAGTGGTGGTGGTAGAGACTGGTTGATATTAATGTTCATGATGGTGGTGGTAGTAGTGGTGGTAGTGATGATGGTGCTATATGTAGTGATGATGGATGGTGTTATATGTAGTGATGATAGGTGGATGTTATATGTTGTGATGATGGGTGGTGTTATATGTAGTGATGATGGATGTTGTTATATGTAGTGATGATAGGTGGAGTTATATGTAGTGATGATGGATGGTGTTATATGTAGTGATGATGGATGGTGTTATATGTAGTGATGATGGATGGTGTTATATGTAGTGATGATGGGTGGTGTTATATGTAGTGATGATGGATGGTGTTATAGGTAGTGATGATGGATGGTGTTATATGTAGTGATGATGGATGTTGTAATATGTAGTGATGATAGGTGGTGTTATATGTAGTGATGATGGATGGTGTTATATGTAGTGATGATGGATGTTGTTATATGTAGTGATGATAGGTGGTGTTATATGTAGTGATGATGGATGGTGTTATATGTAGTGATGATGGATGTTGTTATATGCCGTGATGATGGATGATGTTATATGTAGTGATGATGGGTGGTGTTATATGTTGTGATGATGGGTGGTGTTATATGTAGTGATGATGGAGGTTGTTATATGTAGTGATGATGGATGGTGTTTTATGTCGTGATAATGGATGGTGTTATATATAGTGATGATGGTTGGTGTTATATGTAGTGATGATGGAAGGTGTTTATGTAGTGATGATGGATGGTGTTATATATAGTGATGATGGATGTTGTTATATGTAGTGATGATGGATGGTGTTATATTTCGTGATGATGGATGGTGTTATATGTACTGATGATTGGTGGATGTTATATGTAGTGATGATGGGTGGTGTTACATGTAGTGATGCTGGATGTTCTTATATGTCGTGATGATGGATGGTGTTATATGTAGTGATGATGGGTGGATATTATTTATAGTGATGGATGGTGTTATATGTAGTGATGATGGAAGGTGTTATATGTAGTGATGATGGAAGGTGTTATATGTAGTGATGATGGAAGGTGTTATATGTAGTGATGATGGATGGTGTTATATGTCGTGCTGATGGATGGTGTTATATGTCGTGATGATGGATGGTGTTATATGTAGTGATGATAGGTGGATGTTATTTATAGTGAAGGATGGTGTTATATGTAGTGATGATGGAAGGTGTTATATGTAGTGATGATGAATGGTGTTATATGTAGTGATGATGGATGGTGTTATATGTAGTGATGATGGGTGGTGTGATATGTAGTGATGATGGATGGTGTTATATGTAGTGATGATGGATGATGTTATATGTAGTGATGATGGAAGGTGTTATATGTAGTGATGATGGAAGGTGTTATATGTAGTGATGCTGGATGTGTTATATGTAGTGATGATGGATGGTGTTATATGTCGTGCTGATGGATGGTGTTATATGTCGTGATGATGGATGGTGTTATATGTAGTGATGATGGGTGGATGTTATTTATAGTGAAGGATGGTGTTATATGTAGTGATGATGGAAGGTGTTATATGTAGTGATGATGGATGGTGTTATATGTAGTGATGATGGATGGTGTTATATGTAGTGATGATGGGTGGTGTTATATGTAGTGATGATGGATGTTGTTATATGTAGTGATGATGGATGGTGTTATATGTAATGATGATGGATGGTGTTATATGTAGTGATGATGGATGGTGTTGTATGTCGTGATGATGGATGATGTTATATGTAGTGATGATGGGTGGTGTTATATGTAGTGATGATGGGTGGTGTTATATGTAGTGAAGATGGATGTTGTTATATGTAGTGATGATGGGTGGTGTTATATGTAGTGATGATGGGTGGTGTTATATGTCGTGATGATGGATGATGTTATATGTAGTGATGATGGATGGTGTTATATGTAGTGATGATGGATGGTGTTATATGTAGTGATGATGGATGGTGTTATATGTCGTGATGAATGATGGTGTTATATGTAGTGATGATTGGTGGATGTTATATATAGTGATGGATGGTGTTATATATTGTGATGATGGATGGTGTTATATGTAGT
>NW_024727960.1:0-20226 GCF_018991925.1 Homarus americanus | reverse complement strand
TGTGTGTGTGTGTGTGTGTTGATGAAACTGGTCATCTTAGGTGGCGTTAACCCTAAGATATGGGTCTGGCGGCCGGATGGATACACCCCTCGCCCCCTGTCCCAAGAGTCTCTGGTTTGACCCCGAGGCACTACCAGTCCACCCAGCTGTACCTAACTTTATAGTGAAGGCGGTCGAGAGAAAATAGTTCAATGTTCAGTTCACAAGTCAGGTTAACGTTCTGTGTCGGAAGCGCCAAACTATAAGTAAAATCCTTTTATTTCAATTTGTATTTCATTATTTGCAAAATAAAGTGAACAAGTAGTGGTACGTCCAAAATACACCGCCGTCCCCCTCCCATGCTATACCACAAACAAAAGATGAGTAAAAGGGGGGATGCCAAAGCCCCAGGTTAATTTTGTGTCCAAATTTCATCTTCCTGCTCAAAAAGTGCCTGAGATATCACCCAGACAAACAATAACAGAGCAAACAATCAGTACCTCTCTTTCGTAATTTAAACCCTTGAAGAACAAACTTCGGGCGGCACCTGGAGACGGAATGGGGGAAGGAAGTGTACAAAAGATATAATACTGGATAGTTAAAAAAGTTGAGCGTGTGTAGAGGAGGATGGTGGATGAGGGAGAGAGTAAGAGCGTTGGGTCTCGAGAGAGGGTGGAGCTGAGGCGGTGCTGATGAGACGAGGGTAATGTGACTATCCTTTTAATGTCTTTGTTGTTTGAGTAGCAGAAGATTTTTAGAATATTGAAAGATATTTTTTCTGAAATTTGGAAAGAGTGAAGATTTGCAGCTCAATAAAGGACAGATTTAAGGATGTGGAAGAAGATTATTTAATATGTCCACACAATAATCTGAGAACTACTAAACATAGTTAAAGCTACGTTAGGTTAGATCTTATAGGTTTAAGACATACAATAACATGAACCTACAGCCAAACTCATGTAGAAGTCATAGTATTACAGTTGTTAATAACTGTGTGTATATATTGTAGGTCTTTGTCCATTTCCCCTAAACTTATCAACTTAGTTTAGAAAGACACTTATTTTTTTCTTTACCGTTTTCTCTTAAGCGTTAACATTATTGTTCCCTATAATGTTTATGTGATGCTCACTAGTATTTATGCCATATGAATTAATGGACTCGCCCAGCCGTGGTAACCTTTAAGTGTGTTTACAAATAGACGACGGTCTTCAGAAACGATAAAAGCATCGATTATTATTAGTGTTATATATATATATATATATATATATATATATATATATATATATATATATATATATATATATATATATATATATATATATAAATAAAACAATGCAAGGAAATGTCAATGTCATCAGCACAAACAGGTGAGCAGCTCGACACATATTTTGATTTAATTTAGTATCCTGGAATTCTGGCAGAAGTCATGAGTGAATTAATTAGTTTTCATTTGGTGTTTCTTGTGCTGGTGTGGTGTGTGGCTGGTGATGGGGGTGGGAGCTGTGGTGGACGTCAGTGAGCAGCACTGAGAGCCAATTAAACTGTCAGGAGAGTTGGCTGGCCGGGCCTCCACGTGTCCAACGATTTCGGCAGATCATTTGTTGTTTTCTCGACCTGGGAGAGTGACAGTGATACTGTGTTCCTCTCACCCTTAATAAGAAGACTTTCTCTACTGACTAAGAGCTCTGTAAGCCTTAGTTGTGTTGGTTTAGTCTTTGTGTGCTTGGGTTGTGTTGCCTTAGTGTATCTATATATATGAGTTGAGGTTCTTATCTATGCTGGCTGTAGCACCTGTCTTCCTGGACTGTGCCGACTGTTTACATAGTTTGAAGAACATTTGATAGACTACAATATCGTCCTCATACTGGTCAGGACAGAAGCCTCACAAGGATCACCGGAATATAACGCTGAAACCAGCAACTATTTACAGGGTAATACTTTTTTCTTATAAAAATGTAAAATAACATATTTTACATTTATTCCAAATAGGTTAATCTTAAGTTGTTTCAAGTTACTGAAAGTTGTCTCAGTATGTGTGAATGTCAACGTGATCACTGAACCCAGGACGGTACTTTTAAGGAGAGATGGACACCCTGTTCCATCTTGCTGCTGCCATACAACCGTATCATTAACACGGACACCACTGGGATCTGTATTAGAGAGTCTAAGGGTTACTTCCCTATATGATACCAAGTCTCAGTCTAACGCTGTAATGAAGCCAACTGACCACTCTCTCGAACACAAACACTGAGGTGGGGTATAAATGATAATGTGTGAATACTGGTCCATAAATAACAGTACTGACCTCGTATGGCAAGATGAAAGCTTTCCTAAATTACTACAGTGAGTTGGCACCGATAGGTTCCACTTTCCGACACCTTCACGTTACCATCAACCTCTTGGACATTGTTTCAGTTGAATATTTTTATATATCGTATCGTCTCGGCAAAATGTGTTCTTTAACACCACACTACCACTGAGGCGTCAAAGACGGAGCAAATGCGTTCTTTGTGTCTCCCCTTCCCTCAGGGGTTTTGAAATGGACTGACACTCTTCAAAGATTCCCTGTGGACCACGCTGGTACTGTACGGTATTGTAAGAAAACCTTCAAGCCAATAGTTATCATTCCATTATGTTGCGGTATTTGTTGATGGAGTTTTATGACATAACTGCTACCATATTTGATAAGTTCTGTATGACAGAGTCAACGCCTGCCATAAAGTACTGACGGAGGTGTTATCTATCAATAATAATAATAATAATAATAATAATAATAATAATAATAATAATAATTATAATTATAATTATAATTATAATTATAATTATAATTATAATTATATTTATAATTATAATTATTATTATTATTATTATTATTATTATTATTATTATTATTATTATTATTATTATTATTATTATTATTATTATTATTATTATTATTATTATTATTATCTTTTAGTTGTAGTTGTAGTTGTAATTGTTGTTGTTGTTGTTGTTGTTGTTACAGCTCGAGAAGATGAACGAAGTCATTTCAGTAATTATTTTTTAAAGTTCTGAACTATTTCTCAAGCTGTTATCTCTCTCTCTCTCTCTCTCTCTCTCTCTCTCTCTCTCTCTCTCTCTCTCAGAAAATAAGATGTTTGCTGTATTTTTGGTGCATCAATCTACCTAAACATTAAAAAATGAGAGAACTACTTATCTGTCCGGTGAATCTGCATAAATGTGTTGAATTTGAAAGCAGAAAATATTCGGAGTTGTATAATAATTACTCTTCTCTTAATTAAGGCAAAGAATGTGCTTTAAAAATGTTGTGTTGTAACACGAGATTAAATTACTCCCTTATCGAGTAAACCTTCAAAGTTGACCTGATATACAGCGATGGTGGTCATTTACCTTGAGCCTTTACGCTGTTCCATGTTGCCTAATTACGTAAGCTGATGCCAAGAAGTGTAGAAGGACTTAGTGTAGGATCATAAGGTAAGGCGGTGGTTGAACCCACACGCTAAGGTTCACACTTTACGTCAGTGAGCTTGGGGTTATTGCTTCTGGCAGCGGCAGGGAGGATCATGGAGTAACATTACCTGGCTCAAGGAACCACCAGGTAGGCGCTGCACTACTTCCTCATACTACAGGTAAATAGGTAAACTTTCCTCTAATTTATGCGTGAAATATATATTTATTTTAATATTACTAAATTAGTTTTGTTATAGAGTATTTAAACTTAGTCTTCATAACCAGTAGTAAATTCACCCCATATATCCCTGCTAAGTAAATTATATATCCAGCTTACATTATTCTTCTTCCTCTTGCGGCCAGAGATACAAGGCCTGATGGAACTGACGTCACATGTGTCTGACGTCACGGTGTGTAGTATAAGGCCGCGCGACATTGAAATACAATTATAAAATACTAAAATTTGTTCACTTAATTTAATATTTTGTTATTAGCTGCTATTACATTAGCAATATTTCGTATAAATTAGATGTAACCATTTTGTAAATATCTTAGTTTAACGAAATTTTACTGATAATACATATGATGTTTTGATTTTGGCTGGTGTGTAGCTTGGCTGGTGTGTAGCTTGGCTGGTGTGTAGCTTGGCTGGTGTGTAGCTTGGCTGGTGTGTAGCTTGGCTGGTGTGTAGCTTTGGCTGGTGTAGCAGCTGGTGTGTGCTTGGCAGCTGGTGTGTAGCTTGCGTAGTCATTGGTGTGCTGGTGTGTTTGGTGGTGTGTATCCTATTGGTGTGTAGCTTCATTGGTGTGTAGCTCCTCATTGGTGTGTAGCTGGCGTGTATTGGTGTGTAGCCTAGGTGTAGATTGGGTGTAGGGTGTAGCTGTATCATTGGTGTGGCTGTGTAGTAGCTTGGCGTGTGTATCTTGGCTGTCATTGGTGTGCACTGGTTGGTGTATTTTGGTGTAGCTGGCTGTGTACTGGTGTAATTTGGTGTGTAGCTTGGTGTGTAGTGGTTGGTGGTGTGTAGCTTCTTGTATTGGTGTGTAGTCATTGGTGTGTAGCTTGGCTGGTGTGTAGCTTGTGGTGGTTGGTGTGTATTGGTTGGTGTGTAGCTTGGTTGGTGTGTAGCTGTGTTTGTAAATCTGTGTAGCTGGTTGGGTGTAGCAGCTTGGTTGGTGCAGCTTGGTTGGTGTGGTTGGTAGCTGGTTGGTGTAGCGCAGTCATTGTGTGTAGCTTGGTTGGTGTGTAGCTTGGTTGGTGTGTAGCTTGGTTGGTGTGTAGCTTGGCTGGTGTGTAGCTTGGCTGGTGTGTATCTTGGCTGGTGTGTAGCTTGGCTGGTGTGTAGCTTGGTTGGTGTGTATCTTGAGCATAAAGTAAATGAATGAAATTAACTCGAGAATAAGTCCTGTCTCCTTTGGTGCTTTATTTTGTCATTTAAAGGAGAATATTATCTAATGATGAATGAAATTAGGTGAGGATGCTGAGGAAAAAATATTTTCCGGTAATGATTTTTCTGGCCAACTCGGGCGATCATCGACGTAAAAGGCTAAACATATAACAAAGAATTTACGGCCTTGAACATACCACACAGGTAATGACAGAACTGACAGATTATTGCATAAATGAACTAAAATTTTAATATATACTAACAGGTAAATTTCAGACAGATCATCTTGAAGAAAGGTTTGGTCAGTATCGCCAGCTGGCAGGTGGCCAGTACAACATACCTGTGCGTCAAGTGTTTGAGTGTGAAAAAAAACTCAGAATGATGTCTGTATTGTATTTGATCCTACCACTTCATAACCAAAATGTTGACCTGAGGAAGTTTGAGGTACTAACCGGGATGACATGGAAAAGAAGCACAAGGTAGATCTTCATAAACTCAACGTAGATGTGACAGATAATGATGTTAAAGAATGTAAGGACGTTCTTCCTGTTGTAGCCCACTTAGCTGGTTACTGCTGCTATACAGTTGTCAAGAAAATTAAATGTAACTTTTGCAAGGAATTAATAACGTGTACAGAGAGTGAAGATAAACAGCCATTCAGCGTATTAGCGGAGGTTCTCTGTTGTACCCAAATGAAACTGCAACAAACATTGTTCTATACAATTATATTATTGTTAACAAATTGACAGAACGTAATTTTTTCTCATTCTGTCAACCAGAGAAACTTAACAATGAACATTTCGTTGAATGTTCTGGCAGATAATGATGTTCTTTTTCCCACCGACTTTTGTGATGGTGGTCACAGTACGGATAAGGTAGAAATAATGTTGCTATGGGCTTCTTCTAATGCTCTGCTAAACAATTATTGTGGTAGGGAGAACAATAACATAGCTGCCACCAAGAACCTTGAGAAAAAATAAACCTTCAAACATTAAGCTAAGTACAGTAGTTGTAAGCAACAAATCGTGTGTATTAAGTCACACCTTCTCTACTTAGGAGGTAAATAAATGTTAGTAGCCATTGTTAACTTCACTGTTTTAGTTGATGACCTGTGAGGGGGAAAACAGGCATTATTTTTAAGGATGAGATTGGTATGTGTTGGTACTAGAGGTGATGACGTCACGCGAGGCCTTGTATCTCGGTGGTCTTGGCTGTACTCGATAATGTGTCGTCCATTGTTCTGTTCGTCGACACACTCACTCTCACATACCTGAAACACGTCACGTTCTGCCTTCTGTCTCCAGTTATTCTTACATTTATCTCTCCTTTTCTCTACTTATTTTTATGACTTTACTCTTTCTTCTTGTTCACTATTATCTTTCGCCCACTACACACGCCCCCAAACTTATTCACTGACGTTTGTAACTTTTCTTCTAAATCGCTCGACAATTTTCTTACAATAATTATTTATGGTGATTGAATATTCAAATTATGAGATATGACCGAGCGAAAAAATGTGGGGGTGTGATTTCTTGGGGTAAATCTGATGTTTTACGTGAGTATTTATTCTCAATTAAATATAAGTAATAATTTACTTGTTGATTTAGGTTAGGTCAAGGTAGTTTAGTTTAGTTGAGGTTAGATTAAGTTCGTTTATCTTGGTTTATCACTAATGCCTCGAGTGACGTCATCAGAGTCTGGAGGTTTCGTTTGCTTGATGAAGTTGTTTATATTTTAATTTAAATCTTGATAAGAAGAAAAGGTTAATTATTTCATGGTTGTTTTGGTGTGAAAATGTCCTCGTCATGTCACCAGCTCGTGGGCGTCACTTAGCGCTGCACTGCTCCTCTCAGGCTGTCCTTAAGTACACATAATTCAATCTTCATTTATATATTATCACTATTTTTTGAGGTCTACAGAGAACTACTTTATAAGTTTGTTTGGATATTATGTACTGTAAGCCTTCACAGAATCCTTCGACATATTTCTCCTTCAAAATGTGTTATATTTAGGTGGTAAAATGTAGTAAACATCAGCAACAGACAGACAACATGAACTATAAGGACATACTGTACTGGCGGCCATCAACACTTGTAAGAAAATTGAGAAATTGTGTCAGTGATTCAGCCCGGGCAGTGTTTCCCGACAGAGTTCCTCATATTGTGTTACCTGTCAATTACGGCGACAAAGGATCATAAGGGCAGAGACAAACGCCCCATCACGTCCGGGGAGGTGATGAGCGGTGGTCGGCCAGCCTCTGTCGTCGTTCAGGAGCCTTGTGACACTCGCATTTCTCTCTTGACCAGCGACCAAGACGGGCGCACGTGTTGTTATATACCGTATGTGGAATTATTATTATTATTATTATTATTATTATTATTATTATTATTATTATTATTATTCCACGTACAGTATATTGATAAAATATTGATTATTTACAACTAAAGGACTGTATCTTTTTAACTACAGAACACAATCAGTCATAACATTTAAAAGGTAGAGTTTTACTTCTCATGTTTACATTGTAGTCAGACTTACCATGTTTATGTACAGTCTCATTCAAGATTCTTCGAGCACTGCTGGAGACAGCTGGCAACTCAAGGCCGTTTGTTTAGTAGAGTACGTTGTATAATATAATACGAAACAACAAAGCCCAACCATTAATTGGGCAACGGGGAACTAAGTAACCAATCACCAATCACCAAGCACTTTTACGTTCATTCATAATTTTTACTACGTACTATAGTAAACAAACGGCCTTGAGTTGCCAGCTGTCTCCAGCAGTGTTCGAAGAATCTTGAACAAGGCTGTACACACGCCGTATAAAGACACTTGGAAACACACGAGTATTTATCTAGATCTTCATTTTCATACAATATTGCTAAGTTAGTTTTAGGTGAGGCTGTGTTGGCGACTGAGGCTTGTACAGCAACATTACCATGGACTCACGTTCACTTAATACTTAATAAAGCAATATCCATTAATGAGAGGGTGTGTGTACAGGCTATAAAAGACCTCCTCCAGGAGACCGTCTACTAAACCTCCCCAGGTCCTCCCTCGGCGTCCTACACGACCCACACACCAGATGTATTGTGCTCCACAACTGTCCTCAGTGAAGGCAAGTGTTCGCACAACAATACTTACTGCAGTCAGTGTCTTAAGGGAAAGTTTACGGATGTTTCAAATATTTTTCCAATACAAGTCGATTGTTTCCAACGACCATGACGTGGTTGAATTTGAGAACAAAATAATGTATCACCATTAACAATAAAGACAACGCAGTTTGAGCAGCAGCTTTAGTTAGTGCTTGATAGCTCCACCTAATGGGGAGAAGTGGTCCGAAGAAATTATATTTTCCGATACCGTGCGTACAAAACATGTACAGCACACTGTATACAGCACAGGGTGTGCTAAACCTTCGGTACACAAGAGGACAGCGTGGCCGGCACAGCATCCAACAGCCTTTCTTAA
The DNA here is from genome assembly GCF_018991925.1 of Homarus americanus. Classification (NCBI taxonomy): domain Eukaryota; kingdom Metazoa; phylum Arthropoda; class Malacostraca; order Decapoda; family Nephropidae; genus Homarus; species Homarus americanus. Next base: position 11,939 of record NW_024727960.1, on the reverse strand, counting down.
CTTTGTAAAGTTAGGTACCCAGCTGGACAACAGGTTGATGTGAGAGAGATGCAATACTCCAGGGAAGGCAACAAGATTCTGCGAGTCAGCCACGTGGTATGACGCTGTCAGCCATGTTGTATGAAAGTGTCAGCCATGTTGTATGAAACTGTCAACCAAGTGGTATGACACTGTCAACCACGTGGTATGACATGGTCACCACCATGACATTCTCCACTGCCAGTCAGCCACGTGGTATGACACTGTCACCACCATGACAACTCTTCACTGCCAGTCAGCCACGTGGTATGACACTGTCACCACCATGACAACTCTACACTGCCAGTCAGCCACGTGGTATGACACTGTCACCACCATGACAACTCTACACTGGCAGGAGTAATAAGCCTGTCCTCTAATGGTCAAAGTTTGAGTGATGGATGATGATTAATTTTAGAATATCACTTGAGGACAGTTGGCAAAAGTCTTGTGACATGATCCTGTCTCGGATTTTACTGAAGCATTTTAATTGGAGAAGTTTGGCAATCTGGGATTTTCCCTATTATAGCTCGAGACATGTGGTGGGGCGGTGACTAGGAGTAATGCTGCTCATAAACAGGTGGATGTGTCGCGTACCTCACTGCTCCCACTCTGGACGAGCCACAGTTGACGTCAGTACACCAAGGCTGCTTAATATTAATTGGTGCCATATATAGGTAGATTGGTCAGCATGATGATGTATCCTGGTTTATGTGTGAGGTAAACTGCTCTATCATGGCATGTAAACAAGATCATCTTTGAAGCTGTGTATCCTTCTCTATACTCAAAACACATTAACAGTATCCTTATAATACTACAACAGCAGATTACATGGCCATTGGCCAGTAGCACAAGCTGTTATCATGACACATAAACGTTGCAAACATATCACTGTGCTATTGAAGACGTTAATTCATACTATTACTACTACTACTTTCCTGTCACTCGTCTCCCAGGTGAAGGGGTCGATTTGGCACTTTTTCAGGTTTGTCTTAAGACTATCCTTTTACCTTTTCAATTGCCCGCAGAGTTACGTTTACTATTCGTTAGGTGACTGTTAAGTAGCTGCTTTGGCAGTCTACTGTCATCCATGCAAATAACATGGCCAGTCCAGCGTAGTTGTTCACGGATAATGGTAGCCTCGATGCTCCTATAATTGGTTTCAGCGAGAATACTGGCATTTGTTCTCTTGTATTCCCAGCGAACTCGGAGGATGGGACATAGACGACGTTGGTGAAAGGTTTCAAGTGCCTTGAGGAGCCTCCTGTATGTAACCCATATCTCGCTGCCATTTAGCATGGCGAGGAGGACCACTGCTCGATATATGTGCAACTTTGTAGATAATTTCAGCTCCTTACACCTGAAGACACGGGTACGGAGTCTGTAAAGGGCTTGAGATGCACTTCTGATCCAATGTTGAATCTCTTCATCGATGTCCGCAGTGATGGGCTGGTGGGAGCCGAGATACCGAAAGTGAGTAACATTAGAGAGGGCAGTGTCGTTAAGCTGGATGGATGGTGGAGGTGTGTGTCTGAACCAGGGGCAGGCTGAAAGAGAATCTGAGTCTTCTGTACATTCACCTCAAGGCCGAAGTGTGCATACTCATCTGTGTAGGTTGTTCAGGATTTTCTGTAGGTCGCATTCAGTGTGAGCGACAAAGGTGAGGTTGTCTGCATACTGAAGTTCGTTAATGGAAGCTGCCGACACCTTTGTTCGTGCCTGGAGTCATCTTACGTTGAAAAGATCCTTCATCCGGTACTGGATATTTACCCTGCCGGCTAAATTGGCACTGGCAAGAGTAAGGAAGGCAGCCAAGAAATTGGAAAAGAGAGTTGGTGCCAGTACACACCCTTGTTTTACCCATGTTTGGATGGGGAAGAACTCAGACTGGGTGCCATCGTGCAGGACAATGCCGTTCGTGCCATCGTGGAGTTGCTTCACAATGGCGATGAATTTTGGTGGGCAGCTAAAATGGCTCAGGGTCCGCTAGAGGGCTTCCCCTTTGACCGATTCCAAGGCCTTGGTCAGGTCGATGAAGGTCATGTACAGGTCACGAGGCTGTTTTCTGCACTTTTCCTGTACCTGGCGGGCAGCAAAGATCATGTCAGTTATGCCACATGATGGTCTAAAGCCACATTGAGATTTTGGGAGGAAGTTTTCCGCCTCAGAAAGAAGTGTGTTTAGGAGGACTCTGGCGATAATCTTGCCAACTACGGACAGCAGCAAGAGTTACCACAGTTTGACCGGTCCCCCTTGTTCTTATAAATATTAACGATGGAGGCATGTTTAAGAGCTTGGGGAATTTCTTCCTTTTCTCATATATTCTCCAGGAGAGAGTGGAAACGGCTGATAAGCAGAGGTCCTCCTGCTTTATGCACCTCGGCTGGGATTCCATCAGGCCCAGAGGCTTTGTTATTCTTCATCTGTTTGATGGCAGTGGCTACCTCACCCAAGGATGGAGGATAGCTAAGGTGGGTCAGCTCTGGGTGCTGAGGGATCTGCTGGGTAGTCAGGACATCCACATCTGTGTTTCGGAGGGGGGACCGGTGGTAGAAGCGGTACCGTTCTTGCTTCGCAAGCGATATGTCACGGGTTCGATTCCCGGGCCGGTGGAAGTTGTTTGGACTTACTTCCTAGCCCCCATTAGTCCCTGTTCACCTAGCAGTAAAGTAGGTACCTGGTGTAAATCGAAAGTTGCGAATTCGTATTCAGGGAGTTGTTGGAGCTTCCAATAACTTGATGACATAAACCACTGACTCTTCAGGCTTCTACGCCCTTGACTCTTCAGGCTTCTACGCCCTTATCTCATGAGACATAAAGGCAAGCATGAACTTAGCATGCTTCCCTGTTGGGCGCTGTAAACGCTTCTGCGCTTCACCTTACACAAGGATGTAGGGGGGGTGCCCAATAAAAAAAAAATCGGTGTTTCGGTTGAGCAGTGAATGCCTTCTTCGTCTTTAATTAGGGAGTTAACATCGGATGAGCGGAGGGGGGTGCGCCATGAGTGATTGACTCATAAAATGTTTTAGTGGAATTGAAAAATTCGAGCATCTTGTGCTGATATGCAGGTTTTTGTGTTTCACATGCTTTATTTTTAAACCACCTGTTTTTTTACACTGCGAAGATCGCACTGGGCCGCCGATTTCCTCTTGCGGAAAGTATCAGCTTTGGTCCGAGACTGAGGGTTGTTCTGCTAGTCAGTTAAAGCATCATGTTTAAGTAGCACGGGTCATTTTCATCAAACCAGTCCTGGTGTACTGTTTTGATCTGGCATAAGGTCTCTCTGCAGGTTTTTGTCATGACAGTGTCAAGAATATCCCACGTGGCACTGGGATTTGGGCTGTTTGTTGTCGGGATGTTTACCAGCTTATGTTGGAGCTGCTCTCTGAATGCATGTGCTACCGCTGAATCCTCCAGACGCTTAGTGTTAAAACCTCTTCTGGAGGCTTGCTGCCTTCGGTGTTTTGGGGTGATGTGAAGTAAGAGCTTGGCCCTGAGGAGCCGATGATCAGTGATTCAGCGGTCTGAGACACGCATGGCTCGGGTGATAAGGACATCTCGGCGATCTCTTTTGCTGACAGTGATGTAGATGTCAGTGTTTGGATCATGGGTGCTGCCACGAACCCTTGAAATTATCGGTCTGCCTAAACAAGGAATAAGTGATAGTGAGGTTGTTTGCAGCTCACTTGCTGAGGAGGAGTAGGCCGTTGGGATTACTTTCGCCTAGTCCATTTCTCCCTATAGTTCCCTGACAAATGCTAACATCTCTGCCAAATCTGGCCTTTGAAGTGACCAAGGAGCACAGCCTTATCTTCTCTAGGGATAGAGGTTAACACTCTGTCGAGGTGGGCTAAAAGGCCTCCTTGATGTCATCCTCTGCATCCAGTGTTGGGGCGTATAATGCACTGATGAATAAGGCAGGAAGTGAGCAATTCAGTGGGACTCGGAGCGTCATGAGGCTACTTACATAAACACTACTCCACAACACACAGGTAGTATACCACCTTAACACTGTATCTCCACAACACCGACAGTGTTCGAGACAGCTCAGTATTTGTGGTTAAAATGGTTCAGTGACTCCCTGTACTATTTTAACCACCAACTTATAGCGGCTGACTACCTTGCTTACATTTCTTTTATGGTATTCTAATAGATCATGATGTTATGATTTTATTGCTCTTCTACATCTTCTACCACCACACAGCTCTTCTATACACACCAAGTGGCCACAGTCGGCCACCACACATCTCTTCTATATACATCTATACACACCAAGTGGCCACAGTCTGCCACCACACATCTCTTCTATTGTAAAGGCCTAGGACTTAGGGATAGAAATCCCTTACCAGGCTAATCAGGATCTTAATAAAGGAAAGTCAAGGACCATGGTTTTCTGAGGAATAACAAACAACCGTTTGAGATTGACATCTCTTTACTATAAAAATATAACACAAAACTCTGACACCACTCAACAAACATCAAATAATTACGGGAGTCAAACAATTAAAGGAAGCAAACACTTAAAGGAATCAAACAAATAATGGGAGTCAGCAATTAATGGATTCAAACAATTAAATGGAGTCAACAATTGATAGAATCGAACAATACAGGGGAGTCAGCAATTAATGGATCAAACAATTATAGAATCAAACCATGAACAAATATTTTCCTACGGCAGTGGCCCTGGGGGAAGGTTCTGGAACACGGTGATGCACACTCAGGGTAACGAAACGTCCACTTCGACTCCACACTCAACGACGTCTTGAAAGGGCAGGAGAACACCGGGGCACCGACGGAATGTGATGAACTGATGGTCGTGGTATGCGGTAGTGGTAGATGACCAGAGAGTTGGCAGTTGATAGGTGAAGGTCTGGGAACACAGCCCACGAGTCCAGGACCTATGATGAGATCACAGCCAGAATTTGACGGACAGCAGGGTAGCTAGATACTGACGGTATGGCGGCTTTTGTTGAATCTGCCGGTGGCGGAGATAGTCGCTGCCGTTCTCACCTCCGTCCAACCACCCCAAGTGTCGTCTGCACCAGCAAACGAGCGAGTTAGCAGCGGTAACCAGCCGGAGGATCGTTTCCGCCCTTACATCTATATACAACAAGTGGCCACAGTCTACCACCACACATCTCCTCTATATACACCAAGTGGCCACAGTCTACCACCACACATCTCTTCTATATACATCTATACTCATCAAGTGGCCACAGTCTGCCACCACACATCTCTTCTATATACATCTATACACACCAAGTGGCCACAGTCTGCCACCACACATCTCTCTTCTATATACATCTATACACACCAAGTGGCCACAGTCTAACACCACACATCTCTTCTATATACATCTATACTCATCAAGTACACAGTCTACCACCACACATCTCTCTCTATATACATCTATACACACCAAGGGCCACAGTCTGCCGCCACCACACATCTCTCTTCTATATGACATCTATACTCATCATATGGCCACAGTCTACCACACCACACATCTCTTCTATATACATCTATACACACCAAGGGCCACAGTCTGGCCACCACACATCTCTTCTATACAACAAGTGGGCCACAGTCTACCACCACACATCCCTCTCTATACACACCAAGTGGCCACAGTCTGCCTACACACATCTCTTCTATATACATCTATACACACCAAGTGGCCACAGTCTGCCTACACACATCTCTTCTATATACATCTATACACACCAAGTGGCCACTGTCTGCCACCACACATCTCTTCTATATACAACAAGGGCTACAGTTCACCACCACACATCTCCTCTATATACACAATTCATGGCCACAGTCTACCACCACACATCTCTATATACAGCTCAAGGCCACAGTCTACCACCACACATCTCTTTCTTATATACAAATAAGGCCACAGTCTACCACCACACATCTCTATATACACCAAGTGGCCACAGTCTACCACCACACATCTCCTCTATATACACCACGTGGCCACAGTCTGCCACCACACATCTCTTCTATATACATCTATACACACCTAAGTGGTCACAATCTACCACCACACATCTCTTCTATATACATCTATACACACCAAGTGGCCACAGTCTGCTACCACACATCTCTTCTATATACATCTATACACACCAAGTGGCCACAGTCTGCTACCACACATCTCTTTTATATACATCTATACACATCAAGTGGCCACAGTCTACCACCACACATCTCCTCTATACACACCAGGTGGCCACAGTCTGCCACCACACACCTCCTCACGGTGGACTCCATTATGCAGAGATTTATATTCTCGTGCGTCTTCATTATCACTCACTGCGGGACTCACAGCTCTAAGACGGTGTTTTGTTTTCCTGTTTATACTGATAATATAAACTGATCCACAGAGTCTGGACAATGTACCCAGTGCTGGTCTTCCTCTTTTATTCTTACACAGTTTTGAGAACACCAAAAGCATGTTATCCATTATTCACACATTCATTTTTTTTTCTGAACCAACAAGCTGGTGACTGAAGCTGTGGGAATGATTGTATGTGGTTTCCTCGCAGCCGGGAGTGACACATGCCCTTACAGTGAACCAGAGAGTCATTCATACAGCCTAAACTGATACCTGTAGCTTCAGTAGGAGACACAGCAGGTGGTGATGAGGGACCAAAACATGCTGACTGGAGCCAGGCGACACTGCTTCACACTCATACCTGCAGGATTGAAATTGACATTTGAAATATAAATATTTTCTTGACAATAAAAAACTATTACATCAAAAGGACAGGGTAGTATACTGTTCTCACCCTCACCTTTGCCACCTCCTTCTGGGGCTTACAAAAAGTTATAAATGTTACAACAATACAATAATTATCTTTACAGCAATGACCTAGTGCATTTTGACATGAACACTGTACTAATTAAAAGAACAGTTAATGTAATCTTGCACAAAGTTAAAGGTCATAAACATAGAAGCAAAATTTATATACATTGCAAGAATTATTTTAATCTTTCCGCACCCGCAGGATGACACACGGTGACGGGTTTCATTACAGACAATGTGTTACCCCTGTACTGTGCCTCTTTACACTCAGCATTACGTTATGTAGTGTCGTGTCTTGCCCAGACCAGCCCGGACCATGACTGATCCACAGTCTTAAAGGACACGTCTTGCAAGTTTCTTCATGGTCAGGTTCTCCAGGTAGCGTCCATAGTCTTCTTTCGTTGTTTTTGTAAACTTTAACATAATACATAAATAAACATTCCGAGAATGCCTCTGAATTTGTACTATTCTTATCCACTGAAGCTTTGCATCTTAAGTGTTCAATGTTATGAACCACAACACACAAACCAACACATTACAATTTTTAATAAACCTCACGTCTTCAGAAATGCTTTAGATTTTTCTGTAAGGAGTGTACAGTACGTCATGATTTTTGTTCGTTAATTACTCGTAATATGTTTATTGTAATATGAATAGTTCTTGAGCAATACAACTCACCTTTAGTATATATAAATAAGCATTTTTTAGATGGTTTAAAGACAACCAGACTCTTATCATATTATTTTGTCCAGTGTGTGTTTGCACTGTGCCATAATGGAGATTTGTAATGTGCCGAGCAGCGGCCGGGATGATCGGCTACTGCTTAATTGGACCTCGGCTGGGAGCGAGGCGATTGTTCCAGTTGTCGATTGTTTGTCCACTTTGATGGTCCAATTAGAGAGAATTTTCGAATTACTAATGTACATATATATAAGGGCGATATTTTATATATATATATATATATATATATATATATATATATATATATATATATATATATATATATATATATATATATATATATATATATATATATATATATGAAAGCGATAATCATTAAAGAAAATTACTAGTGTTGTACTGAGTCTCAGGGTGAGCACAGACCAGTCTGTACTCTACCCCTGAAGATGTGAATTACACGAAAGCGCTTGGGAACTCTGTGTTTCTTTCTTCCTTGTGGGTTATCATTATACCTAGATCACGCACCTACAGTGATTTACTTGCATATATATATATATATATATATATATATATATATATATATATATATATATATATATATATATATATATATATATATATATATATATAAATAAATAATAATAATAATAATCATCGCAAAGGTGAGTTTATTGTGCTACAGGGTTGTAGTCAGCTGTGGGTCAACAGGTAAAATATCACTGGGGCTCATAAACTGCTGCCGCCATTAGGAAATTATTTCCTGAAGAGCAATATGAATTATATTTGGTTGTTTATTTACATAGGTTAATTTATGTCCCTTTTTTCAGGGAATTTGGGTAAATTGGTGTTATTTTTTAACATATTTAACACATGAAAGGTTAGGGTAAAAGAAACCAGATAAATGTATACCATGAACACACACACACACACACACACACACACACACACACTACCTTCCATCCATACGACATTTCTTCCTCCGCCCTTCTCCTCCCCTCTCAACGATTCTACCCCTTCCCCCTCCACCACCTCAGAGATTGGCTGTAATGAACATAGATCAGGTGAGTCACAAAGGCTCAGGCAGGTGACGCTGAAAACAAACTATCGCAGGTAAATTGGTAGGAAGGTGAACACCAACACGAACTTGCCTTCAATAATATGCAAATTACTTACCAATATTGAGTAACTCTTAGTGGATCGAATTTTCTTGCTGAGGTCATAAATCTGGTTTACTTAGCGTTCAGGGTTGGGTTAAAGATATGTTAACTTGTGTTAAATTTATTATGATTTTTTTATTGTTTTTGTTGTTTTTTATTATAAATATTATTCCTATAATTTTTATTGTATTTCTATTTTATTATTTTTAATATTTTTTATTATTATTATTTTTCGTATTATTATTATTATTATTATTATTATTATTACTATTATTTTTATCACTTATTATTTATCATTTTTATTATTATTTTTATATATTATTATTATTATTATTTTTATTATATATCACTTTTATTATTATTTTATTACTCGTTGTTATTATTTTAATCCCAAGGTGGCCAAGGAGTGGGCCACCCTGAGGCCTCCCCGCCAGGACTGGCCTGGAAGCGAGTGGCCAAGCAAGGTGGACCACGCCGAGGCTGAGCCGTTCCGGTGTGCCTCGACCCGAGGCCCAACAGAACTTCACCGTACGTATAGCTCGTCAGGCCACGGTGAGGCGGCACATGAGGGTAAGTTTGGAAGTTGTATTTATGTTCCATATAACATATTTATGGTTAATTCACCTGTTATTTAGTGTTGTGTGTATATTTGACATAATTTATGTATATACAAGCATATACGAGATTATAGGTGATATATAGTGAAGGGAAGAGCAGGGATAAGACAATATAAATCTAGAAGTTAAACTAAATTCTCCCGAAAATAAAAAGAATCAACTATTACAGCGAACTGTGGCGACTCTTGTGTACAATTCTGCAGGCAATGTTATTAATTACATCCTTGAAGCAACAACGTCATTTTTACCACCAGTATCTCCCCAACACAACTAAAATAATGTTATACATTGGTAATGCAACAAACAAAACTAATTATTTTACAAGTATTTGTTTCACTTGATAACTGAAAATTTCACCACCACTAACACCACCACTCGCATCACTACCACCAACACCACCGCTCACACCACTACCACCATACTTACCTTAACTTCCCACTGACTACCTACAGTACACACACACACACACACACACTATATTACCGCTCCTGGACATGTAAAACTTTATATTCAACATTTAAAAAAATTGCTATAAACAACATTGACTGCAGGACGAGAACGCTGTAGGTATTATGTTTTTTGACGCTAAAAAATGGGTCCAATTGGTGAGTGTCTGAATATTGCAATTAACCTTTTGTTTGTTTTGAAAAGTATTTGCATTGTAATTTTGAGAAACTTTTTGTTTACTTTTTGAGTTTTAAATTCCAGGTAATTAAGCCCTAATTTACCTGCACAAATATCACCTGTACATATGTATACCAGCTGGTTATATTTATTGTGATATACGTTTATTATAATGTATGTTTCCGCCGCCTCGTATACTAATTAGTGAGCAGCGGTATATCACGTAGGTATACCTGGTCATGTGTTAACAAACCTGTATATGTAGACGATAATTCGTGAGGCATAAAATAATTTAATCGTCAACCTCCAGTCATCATCATCATCATCATAATCATCATCATCACAATCATTCTCAGTCACCATCAGCATTATTAATCATCACCATCATTATTAAATACCATCATCATCATCATAATATATAACACGATAAAAAGGAACAAATTAATCAATAAACAAATCAAGATAAACAAGGAACTTACTTTCATCTCTATCAAGTGAGAGAAATCCTGCACAATGCGGCGGTCTTCAGGAACTCAGTGTTGATATTTGTGCAGAAAGCTGCCTCCTACACCTGCAGTTATGGCGGAGAATAAAACTTTACCCATAATGAGGAAGTAAAGGAAGCCAGGTCCAGTGATCACAGCCTTAACAGCATCCACCACCAGCCATTTAGGCAACTCTCAAGAAGATAATTATGAAAATTTTGATCTGAAGTTTAAAACTATCCAATTTTATCTTCCTATAACTAGTAATATGAAAAATATATAGTAATTATAATTGTTATAATCTTGGGTGGAACACTGACTCAAGAGTCATTAAGACCGAGTTACCATTAAGGAAACATTACAAGATAATGACTTAAATGAATGATTAATATACTCCAAGATGTTCTGTATGTAAGGTTATTGTTATTATTTTGTTGACATTGTTTTGACTCACTTAAAACTCCACAACTTCTATCATTCTCAGGTCGACAGTGTGTCCAGACTGGCACCTACTGTGTCTCTTGGCCTTGAGTCTCTCTGCCGTGAAAAACTCCTTCAATTTGTCAAAGAATTTTTCCAACTCTTATGTCCTCATGAACTGTGGCGTCTTTTGGTGTATTTAACTTATTTACTAACATTCTCTTGGGTGAAACAATTGACATTTGCATATATAAATTGTCCTATTTATTCGAAATTTCGTTCGCATTTAGCAAAAAATATTTCGCTAAAGGTTTAAACTTTACCGCTAAAGACTATCATATATTATGAAAGACAAATGTTCAAACCAACAGATAGTATTGGAACGCGTCGCCCACCTGGTCTTAGTCTTGAGAATATATGTTCATCACATCAGGAACAACTGTACCTTCACAGTTTAAAGCAGTGTATTATGGTGATGTATTGTTGTTGTGGTGCTTCAACTGTCAGGGTCTATAACCTCCAATATGAACCTTTCTAACACTTGTTTCTTTCTTCCTGTCTTGATCTATGCGCTACAGTTCTCTGTTGTGTACACCTGAAGGACACGGGGCGGGGCTGCAGTGGTCGTTGTTGTTATGATGTTTATGTGATAATTATATGAATTTTGAAGAGTAATGTTTTCTCACTTAATTTTAGTATAATTTTGAATAAAAAAATGTGCCTTTAAGGTATTATTTTCGCTATCTCTACTAACCCTTTACTACGGGACGCTATACCTTTATTATTTTATTTGGTTAACGTCAGAGGATTTTATTCAGCACAGCGACCCCCCCCCACCCCCGTACACAAGGGGTTAAAGGTCTAGTTGTACACATTTCACAGGTAGTCACTATGGTCACTGTAATAATATATGCCAATCAATTTAATGTAACTTCTTTACCACCAAAAGATATTCTTAGAAAATATGAAAACCTCTTGGTGGGGGAGGAGTTGAGGCAAGATAATCCATCGATGCTATAATGGAAGTATTGGGAAAATGTCCACACAGAAGAGTAAAGTTTATTGGGGGAAAGTTAAAGATATATTAAAATAACATGATGGTGCTGGTGGCTATAATGAA
>NW_024727959.1:0-8945 GCF_018991925.1 Homarus americanus | reverse complement strand
AATACACAAGCACCAAGAAATGACCTCGAAAACCCATAAGTGGCGAGTAATTAGCATTGCAGAAGTAATTAAAATATTCTAAAAATCATTTGAACATTTTCAAAAAGCCATTTGAACAAGTTATAATCAAGATATCAAATTTTGGTTAACAGATCCTTAAGCAGCACGTTCAGGAGTACCTATACTGAAATTTTGAACAAAATCCATTTTTTGGCCGAAAATGACAAAAATTGTAAGTCTATAGCCTTGAAGGATTTTTGGCCAAAAATACGTTTTCTCTCTGAACTAAAATTTAATGTGCCTAACTATTTAAGTACATCCAGAATAATACACAAGCACCAAGAAATGACTTCGAAAACCCATAAGTGGCGAGTAATTAGCATTGCAAAAGTAATTAAAATATTCTAAAAATCATTTGAACATTTTCTAAAAGCCATTTGAACAAGTTATAATCAAGATATCAAATTTTGGTTAACAGATCCTTAAGCAGCACGTTCAGGAGTACCCATACTGAAATTTTGAACAAAATCCATTTTTTGGCCGAAAATGACAAAAATTGTAAGTCTATAGCCTTAAAGGATTTTTGGCCAAAAATACGTTTTCTCTCTGAACTAAAATTTAATGTGCCTAACTATTTAAGTACATCCAGAATAATACACAAGCACCAAGAAATGACCTCGAAAACCCATAAGTGGCGAGTAATTAGCATTGCAAAAGTAATTAAAATATTCTAAAATCATTTGAACATTTTCTAAAAGCCATTTGAACAAGTTATAATCAAGATATCAAACTTTGGTTAACAGATCCTTAAGCAGCACGTTCAGGAGTACCTATACTGAAATTTTGAACAAAATCCATTTTTTGGCCGAAAATGACAAAAATTGTAAGTCTATAGCCTTAAAGGATTTTTGGCCAAAAATACGTTTTCTCTCTGAACTAAAATTTAATGTGCCTAACTATTTAAGTACATCCAGAATAATACACAAGCACCAAGAATGACCTCGAAAACCCATAAGTGGCGAGTAATTAGCATTGCAAAAGTAATTAAAATATTCTAAAAATCATTTGAACATTTTTCTAAAAGCCATTTGAAATCAAGTTATAATCAAGATATCAAAATTTTGCTAACAGATCCTACAGCATCGTTCAGGAGTACCTATACTGAAATTTTGAACAAAATCCATTTTTAGCCGAAAATGACAAAATTGTAAGTCTATAGCCTTAAAGGATTTTTGGCTAAAATACGTTTTCTCTGAACTAAAATTTAATGTGCCTAACTATTTAAGTACATCCAGAATAATACACAAGAACCAAGAAATGACCTCGAAAACCCATAAGTGGCGAGTAATTAGCATTGCAAAGTAATTAAAATATTCTAAAAATCATTTGAACATTTTCTAAAAGCCATTTGAACAAGTTATAATCAAGATATCAAATTTTGGTTAACAGATCCTTAAGCAGCACATTCAGGAGTACCTATACTGAAATTTTGAACAATATCCATTTTTTGGCCGAAATGAAAAAAATTGTAAGTCTAAAGCCTTAAAGGATTTGGCCAGTAAATATGCTTTCTCTGAACTAAAATTTAATGTGCCTAACTATTTAAGTACATCCAGAATAATACACAAGCACCAAGAAATGACCTCGAAAACCCATAAGTGGCGAGTAATTAGCATTGCAAAAGTAATTGCAATATCTTAAAAAAATCATTTGAACATTTTCAAAAGCCATTGAACAAGTTATAATCAAGATATCAAATTTTGGGTTAACAGATCCTTAAGCAGCACGTTCAGGGAGTACCTATACTAAATTTGAAATTAATAATCCATTTTTGCCGAAAATGACAAAATTGTAAGTCTATAGCCTTAAAGGATTTTTGGCCAAAAATACGTTTTCTCTCTGAACTAAAATTTAATGTGCCCAACTATTTAAGTACATTCAGAATAATACACAAGCACCAAGAAATGACCTCGAAAACCCATTAGTGGCGAGTAATTAGCATTGCAAAAGTAATTAAAATATTCTAAAAATCATTTGAACATTTTCTAAAAGCCATTTGAACAAGTTATAATCAAGATATCAAATTTTGGTTAACAGATCCTTAAGCAGCACGTTCAGGAGTACCTATACTGAAATTTTGAACAAAATCCATTTTTTGGCCGAAAATGACAAAAAATGTAAGTCTATAGCCTTAAAGGATTTTTGGCCAAAAATACGTTTTCTCTCTGAACTAAAATTTAATGTGTCTAACTATTTAAGTACATCCAGAATAATACACAAGCACCAAGAAATGACCTCGAAAACCCATAAGTGGCGAGTAATTAGCATTGCAAAAGTAATTAAAATATTCTAAAAATCATTTGAACATTTTCTAAAAGCCATTTGAACAAGTTATAATCACATATCAAATTTGTTAATAGATCCTACAGCACGTTCAGAGTACCTATACTGAAATTTTGAACAAAATCCATTTTTTGGCCGAAAATGACAAAAATTGTAAGTCTAAAGCCTTAAAGGATTTTTGGCTAAAAATACGTTTTCTCTCTGAACTAAAATTTAATGTGCCTAACTATTTAAGTACATCCAGAATAATACACAAGCACCAAGAAATGACTTCGAAAACCAATAAGTGGCGAGTAATTAGCATTGCAAAAGTAATTAAAATATTCTAAAAATCATTTGAACATTTTCTAAAAGCCATTTGAACAAGTTATAATCAAGATATCAAAATTTGGTTAACAGATCCTTAAGCAGCACATTCAGGAGTACCTATACTGAAATTTTGAACAAAACCCATTTTTTGGCTGAAAATGACAAAAATTGTAAGTCTATTGCCTTAAAGGATTTTTGGCCAAAAATACTTTTTCTCTCTGAACTAAAATTTAATGTGCCTAACTATTTAAGTACATCCAGAATAATACACAATCACCAAGAAATGACCTCGAAAAAACCCATAAGTGGCGAGAGTAATTAGCATTGCAAAAGTAATTAAAATATTCTAAAAATCATCTGAACATTTTCTTAAAGCCATTTGAACAAGTTATAATCAAGATATCAAATTTTGGTTAACAGATCCTTAAGCAGCACATTCAGGAGTACCTATACTGAAATTTTGAACAAAATCCATTTTTGGCCGAAAATGACAAAAATTGTAAGTCTTATGCCTTAAAGGATTTTTGGCCAAAATACTTTTTCTCTCTGAACTAAAATTTAATGTGCCTAACTATTTAAGTACATCCAGAATAATACATAAGCACCAAGAAATGACCCCGAAAACCCATAAGTGGCGAGTAATTAGCATTGCAAAAGTAATTAAAATATTCTAAAAATCATTTGAACATTTTCTAAAAGCCATTTGAACAAGTTATAATCAAGATATCAAATTTTGGTTAACAGATCCTTAAGCAGCACATTCAGAGTACTTTATATTTCGAAATTTGAACAAAATCATTTGGCCGAAAATGACAAAAATGCAAGTCTATAGCCTTTAAAGGATTTTTGGCCAAAATACGTGTTTTCTCTCTCTGAACTAAAATTTAATGTGTCTAACTATTTAAGTACATCCAGAATAATACACAAGCACCAAGAAAGCTGACCGAAAACCCATAAGTGGCGAGTAATTAGCATTGCAAAAAGTAATTAAAATATTCTAAAAATCATTTGAACATTTTCTAAAAGCCATTGAACAAGTTATAACTTCAAGATATCAAATTTTGGTTAACAGATCCTTAAGCAGCATCGTTCAGGAGTACTCTATACTGAAATTTTTGAACAAAATCCATTTTTTGGCCGAAAATGACAAAATTGTAAGTCTATAGCCTTGAAGCGATTTTTGGCCAAAAATATGCTTCTCTGAACTAAAATTTAATGTGCCTAACTATTTAAGTACATCCAGAATAATACACAAGCACCAAGAAATGACCTCGAAAACCCATAAGTGGCGAGTAATTAGTATTGCAAAAGTAATTAAAATATTCTAAAAATCATTTGAACATTATCTAAAAGCCATTTGAACAAGTTATAATCAAGATATCAAATTTTGGTTAACAGATCCTTAAGCAGCACGTTCAGGAGTACCTATACTGAAATTTTGAACAAAATCCATTTTTGGCCGAAAATGACAAAAATTGTGTTCATAGCCTTAAAGGACTTTTTGGCCAAAAATACGTTTTCTGAACCAAAATTTCAATGTGCCTAACTATTTAAGTAAGCATCCAGAATAATACACAAGCACCAAGAAATGACCTCGAAAACCCATAAGTGGCGAGTAATTAGCATTGCAAAAGTAATAAAAATATTCTAAAAATCATTTGAACATTTTCTAAAAGCCATTTGAACAAGTTATAATCAAGATATCAAATTTTGGTTACCAGATCCTTAAGCAGCACATTCAGGAGTAATTTTATACTGAAATTTTGAATAAATCCATTTTTTAAGCCGAAAATGACAAAAAAATTGTGGCCTTATAGTCTTAAAGGATTTTTGGCCAAAAATACTTTTTCTCTCTGAACTAAAATTTAATGTGCCTAACTATTTCAGTACATCCAGAATAATATACAAGCACCAAGAAATAACCTCGAAAACCCATAAGTGGCGAGTAATTAGCATTGCAAAAGTAAGTAAAATATTCTAAAAATCATTTGAACATTTTCTAAAAGCCATTTGAAAAAGTTATAATCAAGATATCAAATTTTGGTTAACAGATCCTTAAGCAGCACATTCAGGAGTACCTATACTGAAATTTGAATAAAATCCATTTTTGGCCGAAAATGACAAAAATTGTAAGTCTATAGCCTAAAAGGATTTTTGGCCAAAAATACGTTTTCTCTCAGAACTAAAATTTAATGTGCCTAACTATTTAAGTACATCCAGAATAATACACAAGCACCAAGAAATGACCTCGAAAACCCATAAGTGGCGAGTAATTAGCATTGCAAAAGTAATTAAAATATTCTAAAAATCATTTGAACATTTTCTAAAAGCCATTTGAACAAGTTATAATCAAGATATCAAATT
Source organism: Homarus americanus (assembly GCF_018991925.1). Taxonomy (NCBI): domain Eukaryota; kingdom Metazoa; phylum Arthropoda; class Malacostraca; order Decapoda; family Nephropidae; genus Homarus; species Homarus americanus. The sequence goes on along the minus strand of NW_024727959.1, from coordinate 3,929 downwards.
TTAGTTAACAGATCCTTAAGCAGCACGTTCAGGAGTACCTATACTGACATTTTGAACACAATCCATTTTTTGGCCGAAAATGACAAAAATTGTAAGTCTATAGCCTTAAAGGATTTTTGGCCAAAAATACGTTTTCTCTCTGAACTAAAATTTAATGTGCCTAACTATTTAAGTACATCCAGAATAATACACAAGCACCAAGAAATGACCTCGAAAACCCATAAGTGGCGAGTAATTAGCTTTGGAAAAGTAATTAAAATATTCTAAAAATCATTTGAACATTTTCTAAAAGCCATTTGAACAAGTTATAATCAAGATATCAAATTTTGGTTAGCAGATCCTTAAGCAGCACGTTCAGGAGTACCTATACTGAAATTTTGAACAAAATCCATTTTTTAGCCGAAAATGACAAAAATTGTAAGTCTATCGCCTTAAAGGATTTTTGGCCAAAAATACGTTTTCTCTCTGAACTAAAATTTAATGTGCCTAACTATTTAAGTACATCCAGAATAATACACAAGCACCAAGAAATGACCTCGAAAACCCATAAGTGGCGAGTAATTAGCATTGCAAAAGTAATTAAAATATTCTAAAATCATTTGAACATTTTCTAAAAGCCATTTGAACAAGTTATAATCAAGATATCAAATTTTGGTTAACAGATCCTTAAGCAGCACGTTCAGGAGCACTATACTGAAATTTTGAATAAAAATCCATTTTTTAATGAAAATGACAAAAATTGTAAGTCTATAGCCTTAAAGGATTTTTAATAAAAATACGTTTTCTGAACTAAAAATTTAATGTGCCTAACTATTTAAGTACATCCAGAATAATACACAAGCACCAAGAAATGACCTCGAAAACCCATAAGTGCGAGTAATTAGCATTGCAAAAGTAATTAAAATATTCTAAAACTCATTTGAACATTTTCTAAAAGCCATTTGAACAAGTTATAATCAAGATATCAAATTTTGGTTAACAGATCCTTAAGCAGCACATTCAGGAATACCTATACTGAAATTTTGAACAAAATCCACTTTTTGGCCGAAAATGACAAAAATTGTAAGTCTAAAGCCTTAAAGGATTTTTGGCCAAAAATACGTTTTCTCTCTGAACTAAAATTTAATGTGCCTAACTATTTAAGTACATCCAGAATAATACACAAGCACCAAGAAATGACCTCAAAAACCCATAAGTGGCGAGTAATTAGCATTGCAAAAGTAATTAAAATATTCTAAAAATTATTTGAACATTTTCTAAAAGCCATTTAAACAAGTTATAATCAAGATATCAAATTTTTGGATAAAGGATCATAGCTTAGCATTCAGGAATTACCTGTACTTTCAAATTTTTTGAACAAAAATCCATTTTTGCCGAAAATGACAAAAAATTTGTAAGTCTATAGCCTTAAAGGATTTTTGGTCAAAAATACTTTTTCTCTCTGAACTAAAATTTAATGTGCCTAAAAATTTAAGTACATACAGAATAATACACAAGCACCAAGAAATGACCTTGAAAACCCATAAGTGGCGAGTAATTAGCATTGCAAAAGTAATTAAAATGTTCTAAAAATCATTTGAACATTTTCTAAAAGCCATTTGAACAAGTTAAAATCAAGATATCAAATTTTGGTTAACAGATCCTTAAGCAGCACATTCAGGAGTACCTATACTGAAATTTTGAACAAAATCCATTTTTTGGCCGAAAATGACAAAAATTGTAAGTCTAAAGCCTTAAAGGATTTTTTGGCCAAAAATACGTTTTCTCTCTGAGTTAAAATTTAATGTGCCTAACTATTTAAGTACATCCAGAATAATACACAAGCACCAAGAAATGACCTCGAAAACCCATAAGTGGCGAGTAATTAGCATTGCAAAAGTAATTACAATATTCTAAAAATCATTTGAACATTTTCTAAAAGCCATTTGAACAAGTTATAATCAAGATATCAAATTTTTGGTTAACAGATCCTTAAGCAGCACATTCAGGAATACCTATACTACAAATTTTGAACAAAAATCCATTTTTGGCCGTAATAAAGTAGATCTAAAAAACCTTAAAGGATTTTTGTAATAAATACTTTTTTCTCTCTGAACTAAAAATTTAATGTGCCTAACTATTTAAGTACATCCAGAATAATACACAAGCACCAAGAAATGACCTCGAAAACCCATAAGTGGCGAGTAATTAGCATTGCAAAAGTAATTAAAATATTCTAGAAATCATTTGAACATTTTCTAATAGCCATTTGAACAAGTTATAATCAAGATATCAAATTTTGGTTAACAGATCCTTAAGCAGCACATTCAGGAGTACCTATACTGAAATTTTGAACAAAATCCATTTTTTGGCCGGAAATGACAAAAATTGTAAGTCTTTTGCCTTAAAGGATTTTTGGCCAAAAATACTTTTTCTCTCTGAACTAAAATTTAATGTGCCTAACTATTTAAGTACATCCAGAATAATACACAAGCACCAAGAAATGACCTCGAAAACCCATAAGTGGCGAGTAATTAGCATTGCCAAAGTAATTAAAATATTCTAAAAATCATTTGAACATTTTCTAAAAGCCATTTGAACAAGTTATAATCAAGATATCAAATTTTTGGTTAACAGATCCTTAAGCAGCACATTCAGGAGTACCTATACTGAAATTTTGAACAAAATCCATTTTTTGGCCGAAAATGACAAAAATTGTAAGTCTAAAAGCCTTAAAGGATTTTTGGCCAAAATACGTTTTCTCTCTGAACTAAAATTTAATGTGCCTAACTATTTAAGTACATCCAGAATAATACACAAGCACCAAGAAATGACCTCGAAAACCCATAAGTGGCGAGTAATTAGCATTGCAAAAGTAATTAAAATATTCTAAAAATCATTTGAACATTTTCTAAAAGCCATTTGAACAAGTTATAATCAAGATATCAAATTTTGGTTAACAGATCCTTAAGCAGCACATTAAGGAGTACCTATACTGAAATTTTGAACAAAATCAATTTTTTGGCCGAAAATGACAAAAATTGTAAGTCTATTGCCTTAAAGGATTTTTGGCCAAAAATACTTTTTCTCTCTGAACTAAAATTTAATGTGCCTAACTGTTTAAGTACATCCAGAATAATACACAAGCACCAAGAAATGACCTCGAAAACCCATAAGTGGCGAGTAATTAGCATTGCAAAAGTAATTAATATATTCTAAAAATCATTTGAACATTTTCTAAAAGCCATTTGAACAAGTTATAATCAAGATATCAAATTTTGGTTAAAGATCCTTAGGCAGCACATTCAGGAGTACCTATACTGAAATTTTGAACAAAATCCATTTTTTGGCCGAAAATGACAAAAATTGTGACTAAAGCCTTAAAGGATTTTTGGCCAAAAATACTTTCTCTCTGAACTAAAATTTAATGTGCCTAACTATTTAAGTACATCCAGAATAATACACAAGCACCAAGAAATGACCTCAAAAACCCATAAGTGGCGAGTAATTAGCATTGCAAAAGTAATTAAAATATTCTAAAAATCATTTGAACATTTTCTAAAAGCCATTTGAACAAGTTATAAACAAGATATCAAATTTTGGTTAACAGATCCTTAAGCAGCACATTCAGGAGTACCTATACTGAAATTTTGAACAAAATCCATTTTTGGCCGAAAATGACAAAAATTGTAAGTCTTATGCCTTAAAGGATTTTTGGCCAAAATACTTTTTCTCTCTGAACTAAAATTTAATGTGCCTAACTATTTAAGTACATCCAGAATAATACATAAGCACCAAGAAATGACCCCGAAAACCCATAAGTGGCGAGTAATTAGCATTGCAAAAGTAATTAAAATATTCTAAAAATCATTTGAACATTTTCTAAAAGCCATTTGAACAAGTTATAATCAAGATATCAAATTTTGGTTAACAGATCCTTAAGCAGCACA
>NW_024727958.1:97500-125224 GCF_018991925.1 Homarus americanus | reverse complement strand
ATAATATATATATATATATATATATATATATATAGGTCAAAAATCGAGTCGGATAAAATTCTCAAAACAAAGGAAGGTCAGCTCTGGAGAACGTCCCCCGAGGTTCATATACATTAGTGCCCATTATCTTCTATCCGGACACGCTGGATTGTAGTTTCCGTCCGGTTACCTTCCAAGGAGAATGTCCGGATGAAGGGGAGAACGACTAGGGATTTTTTTTTTAAGGGAGTCAGAATATTGTGTGAAATTTTAAACCGAAGTGCCTTATCTATGTGTCGTTTAAGAGAGAGAGAGAGAGAGAGAGAGAGAGAGAGAGAGAGAGAGAGAGAAATTTTTCTACGTAATGTTGGTAACCTGTCCGGCACACCTGAGACAAGTTAATTATACAAAATTAATGGCGTAAATTATACACCTGAATTAATATAAATTAAATTAAATAGTTACTGTATACTTTAGCTTGGCAGTTCTCCTATCTCAGTATTAATTATTGATACCTGTTCTGTTCCTGTGATAATAATAATAATAATAATAATAATAATAATAATAATAATAATAATAATAATAATAATACAAGTAATAATAATATTAACAATAAAAATTCTACTACTTGTTCTAAACACGATAATTGACCTAGAGTTACCAAATCACAGATCATCACATAGAGGTCACATCACAAGGGCAAGTCTATGTTAGATACGATTCACAAGGAGGTAATAGAGGGGCGTGTGGGGGTCAACAGACAAGGGTGACCATCCCAGGAAATTGGCAATTCTTCACACTGCGAAATCCTTCCTGAGAGTGATTCTTGTCCCAGCTCAGTAAAATATTGACGACTCTGGGAAAACATTGCAAGAACACATATGTCTTTGTTTTTGTTTTTGTTGTTGATGTTTGAAATGTTTGTGTGTGATCTCTAGGTATGAATATTTTTGTTGTATGTGTGTCATGTTTGGATGTTGTATGTTTGAATGTATGCACGAATAAGACCCTGTTCTTACATTGCTGGACCTTACACACACACACACACACACACACACACACACACACACACACACACACACACACGCACGCACACGCACGCACGCACACACACACACACACACACACACACACGCACGCACGCACGCACCGCACACACACACACACACACACACACACACACACACGCACGCACGCACACACACACACACATGCACGCACGCACACACACACACACACACACACACACACACACACACACACACACACACACACACACACACCTCCATTTGTGTGAGATTTGTATTCTTTTTACCTGCTTCGAATTTACCGCCATATTTATAGCTGGGGACTCCATATGTCGAGTGTTGTTGATACATATAGGGCAGTCTCGTGTGTGTGTGTGTGTGTGTGTGTGTGTGTGTGTGTGGTGTGTGTGTGTGTGTGTGTGTGTGTGTGTGTGTGTGTGTGTGTGTGGTGTGTGTGTGTGTGTGTGTCTAAAATTACAACATTGTAGGGCTGGCGAGGTAAGGTTGGTTGGTTAGGTTAGGTTAGGTTAGGTTAGGTTAGGTTAGGTTAGGTTAGGTTAGGTTAGGTTAGGTTAGGTTAGGTTAGGTTAGGTTAGGTTCTATTTCGTCGAGTAAGATTATTTCTATTCACGAATGGCTAACCTAACCTAACCTAACCTAACTATCTGGCTTAACTTAACCTAACTTAACTTAACTGGTGGTGAGCGACCTTGACCTAGTCTTTAAGAGGTCACGTGTACACCACCACACCTGTACACCATTATGAGGACCACATGTACACCACCACACCTGTACACCATTATGAGGGACCACATGTACACCACCACACCTGTACACCATTATGAGGACACATGTACACCACCACACCTGTACACCATTATGAGGGACCACATGTACCACCACACCTGTACACCATTATGAGGGCCACATGTACACCACCACACCTGTACACCATTATGAGGGACCACATGTACACCACCACACCTGTACACCATTATGAGGGACCACATGTACACCACCACACCTGTACACCATTATGAGGGACCACATGTACACCACCACACCTGTACACCATTATGAGGGACCACATGTACCACACCTGTACACCATTATGAGGGGCCACATGTACACCACCACACATACACCATTATGAGGGTAAGTCAAGCTGAGGAGATAATGGCGCCGCTGTGTTGGCGAAGGTCACTAAGGCCAATTACTTGTGTAGGCATGGTACCCTGGATGACACTTGCGCCACTATTGCATCTAGGTGTTTCAGAGTTTATGGTCCATTTGGGTTTATTGTGGTGTGGTGAGAGATTAACACCTTTACTGTTGTGGTGAGGGATTAACACACCTTTACTGTTGTGGTGAGGGATTAACGCACCTTTACTGTTGTGGTGAGGGATTAACGCACCTTTACTGTTGTGGTGAGAGTTAACACACCTTTATTGTTGTGGTGAGATTAACACACCTTTATTGTTGTGTGAGGATTAACACACCTTTACTGTTGTGGTGGATTAACACACCTTTACTGTTGTGGGAGGATTAACACACCTTTATGTTGTGGAGGATTAACACACCTTTACTGTTGTGGTGGGATTAACACACCTTTACTGTTGTGGTGAGGATTAACACACCTTTACTGTTGTGGGAGGATTAACACACCTTTACTGTTGTGGTGGGATTAACACACCTTTACTGTTGTGGTGAGGGATTAACACACCTTTATTGTTGTAGGATAACACATTACATCATTTTGGGTTGGCTTGTTGTGGTGAGGGATTAACGCACCTTTACTGTTGTGGTGAGGATTAACACACCTTTACTGTTGTGGTGAGGGATTAACACACCTTTACTGTTGTGGTGAGGATTAACACACCTTTACTGTTGTGGTGAGGATTAACACACCTTTACTGTTGTGGTGAGGGATTAACGCACCTTTACTGTTGTGGTGAGGATTAACGCACCTTTGTGTTGTGGTGAGGATTAACACACCTTTACTGTTGTGGTGAGATTTACTGTTGGTGAGGATTAACGCACCTTTACTGTTGTGGTGAGGGATTAACGCACCTTTACTGTTGTGGTGAGGATTAACGCACCTTTACTGTTGTGGTGAGGGATTAACACACTTTTACTGTTGTGGTGAGGATTAACACACCTTTACTGTTGTGGTGAGGATTAACACACCTTTACTGTTGTGGTGAGGGATTAACGCCTTACTGTGTGGTGAGGATTAGCACCTTTGTTGTGTGAGGTTATGTGGTGAGGATTGCTTATGTGAGATTACCACCTTACTGTTGTGGTAATCTGTGTGGTGAGGATTAACGCACCTTACTGTTGTGGTGAGGATTAACGCACCTTTATTGTTGTGGTGAGGATTAACGCACCTTTCTGTTGTGGTGAGGGATTACACCTTTACTGTTGTGGTGAGGATTAACGCACCTTCTGTGTGGTGAGGATTAACACACCTTTACTGTTGTGGTGAGGATTAACACACCTTTACTGTTGTGGTGAGAGATTAACACACCTTTACTGTTGTGGTGAGAGATTAACGCACCTTTACTGTTGTGGTGAGGATTAACGCACCTTTACTGTTGTGGTGAGAGATTAACGCACCTTTACTGTTGTGGTGAGGATTAACACACCTTTACTGTTGTGGTGAGGATTAACGCACCTTTACTGTTGTGGTGGTAACACACCTTTACTGTTGTGGTGAGGATCACTTACTTTGTGGTGAGGATTAACCACCTTTATTGTTGTGGTGAGGATTAACGCACCTTTACTGTTGTGGTGAGGATTAACGCACCTTTACTGTTGTGGTGAGGGATTAGCACTTTACTGTTGTGGTGAGGATTAACACACCTTTACTGTTGTGGTGAGGGATTAACACACCTTGCTGTTGTGGTGAGATTAACACACCTTTACTGTTGTGGTGAGGATTAACGCACCTTTACTGTTGTGGTGAGGTTAACACACCTTTACTGTTGTGGTGAGGATTAACACACCTTTACTGTTGTGAGGTCACCTTTACTGTTGTGGTGAGGGATTAACACACCTTTACTGTTGTGGAGAGATTATTTACTGTGGTGAGTTACGCACTTTACTGTTGGGGAGGATTAAGCCTTTACTGTTGTGGTGAGAGGTTAACGCACCTTTACTGTTGTGGTGAGGATTAACACACCTTTACTGTTGTGGTGAGGGATTAACGCACCTTTACTGTTGTGGTGAGGGATTAACACACCTTTACTGTTGTGGTGAGGATTAACGCACCTTCACTGTTGTGGTGAGGGATTAACACACCTTTACTGTTGTGGTGAGGATTAACTCCTTTACTGTTGTGGTGAGGATTAACGCCTTTACTGTTGTGGTGAGGATTAACGCACCTTTACTGTTGTGGTGAGTTAACACCTTTACTGTTGTGGTGAGGATTAAACACCTTACTGTGTGGGATTAACACACCTTCTGTTGTGGTGAGATACCTTTACTGTTGTGGTGAGGATTAACACACCTTTACTGTTGTGGTGGGGATTAACACACCCTTTACTGTTGTGGTGAGGTTAATGCACCTTTACTGTTGTGGTGAGATTAAGTGTGGTGAGTTAACACACCTTTACTGTTGTGGTGAGATTAACACACCTTTACTGTTGTGGTGAGGATTAACGCACCTTTACTGTTGTGGTGAGGGTTAACGCACCTTTACTGTTGTGGTGAGGGTTAACACACCTTTACTGTTGTGGTGAGGATTAACACACCTTTACTGTTGTGGTGAGGATTAACGCACCTTTACTGTTGTGGTGAGGGATTAACGCACCTTTACTGTTGTGGTGAGGATTAACGCACCTACTGTTGTGGTGAGGATTAACACACCTTTACTGTGTGGTGAGGATTAACGCACCTTTACTGTGGTGAGGGATTAACACACCTTTACTGTTGTGGTGAGGATTAACACACCTTTACTGTTGTGGTGAGGGATTAGCACCTTTACTGTTGTGGTGAGGGATTAACACACCTTTACTGTTGTGGTGAGGGATTAATGAACCTTTACTGTTGTGGTGAGGGATTAACGCACCTTTACTGTTGTGGGAGGGGATTAACATTACTGTTGTGGTGAGGATTAACACCTTTGTTGTGGTGAGGATTAACGCACTTATGTTGGTGAGATTAGGCACCTTTACTGTTGTGGTGAGGGATTAACACACCTTTACTGTTGTGGTATTAACGCACCTTTACTGTTGTGGTGAGGATTAACACACCTTTACTGTTGTGGTGAGGATTAACACCTTTACTGTTGTGGTGAGGATTAACACACCTTTACTGTTGTGGTGAGGATTAATGCACCTTTACTGTTGTGGTGAGGATTAACGCACCTTTACTGTTGTGGTGAGGATTAACGCACCTTACTGTTGTGGTGAGTTGCATCTTTACTGTTGTGGTGAGGATTAACGCATGGTTTTTGTTGTGAGATTAACCACCTTTACTGTTGTGGTGAGGATTAACACACCTTTACTGTTGTGGTGAGAGATTAACGCACCTTTACTGTTGTGGTGAGGATTAAGCACCTTTACTGTTGTGGTGAGGGATTAACACCTTTACTGTTGTGGTGAGGATTAACACACCTTACTGTTGTGTGGGTTACTGTTGTGTGAGGATTAATGCACCTTTACTGTTGTGGTGAGGATTAACACACCATTACTGGTAACATAGGCCTATTGAGGGGAGTGGGGATAGAGGGAGGGGAAGGAGTTTGGGGGAGGGGTAGGAATCATGTCGAGGGAATGAGGGAGGAGTAAATAAGAGTGGGGTAGGGGAGAGAGAGAGGGAGGGCGGGCAGAGGTGGGAGTAGGGAAGGGGTAGAGTAGTGGGAATCGGGAGGAAGGAGAGTGGAGGTGGGTGAAGGGGGTGATATGGCACAGTACTTCCCCTATGAGATGTTAAGGTTAGGTTTGGTTTGGTTTGGTTAGGTTGGTTAGGTAAGGTTTGGTTGGGTTGGGTTTGGTTTGGTTAGGTTAGGTTTGGTTTGGTTTGGTTAGGTTAGGTTTGGTTTGGTTAGGTTTGGTTTGGTTAGGTTAGGTTAGGTTAGGTTAGGTTAGGTTAGGTTAGGTTTGGTTGGAAATAGGGAGAAAGTTACGATATCTGAGTTTAAGTTACAGTATAATTTTGCTTCATTCATATTCCAAGATTATTGTATATTTTACTTATTCCTGATCTGATAACGTAAGACATCACTTAACTTAACCTAACCAAACCTACCCTAACCTATAACCTAACCAAAGCTACCCTAACCTAACGCCAACCTAACCTAACCTAACCTAACCTAACCTAACCTAACCGTATAAAAAAAATGAAAATACTCCATATATTACAGAGAGAAAGAAACAATTGAAGGTCTTAGTTAATCTATTGATCCTGATGGTCCATTTCTACTTGTTTCCGATGGTGTGTGTGTGTGTGTGTGTGTGTGTGTGGTCATTAAGACACCCAGGGTCCGACAAGAATTCTCTCCACGGTCTTCTGGTAAACTTATGCCTCCCCTGCCTCCCTATCTCCCACCCTCCTCCCTTCCTATCTCCCACCTCCTCCTTCCTATCTCTCCCTCCCACCCTCACCCTTCCTTCCTCCACCTTACTCCTTCCCTCACTCCCTCTCTCACTTCCTCCCTCTTTTCCTCACTCCCTCCTCATTCTCTTCCTCTCTCCCTTCCTCCGTCCTTTCAATTTTTTTCGTGTATTATTCAGTTTTCTGTGGTAATTCTCTCTCTCTCTCTCTGCAGGCAATAAATCGACCACTTGTACAGATGGACTCCCTGACTGTGGCGGCGTCTCAGTGGGCAGGGTGGACGGTGGGAAGGCTTTTGATACGCTATACAGGAGAGGGATGGGTGACTTTGACAGCCGGGGGAAATATATGAGTTGGTGGGAAATGGAAAGCACAGTGTATGTTCTCTTTATCCCCTGTGTGTGTGTGTGTAAGAGAGAGAGAGAGAGAGAGATAGAGAGTGAATGTTTCTTTCTACCTGGTGTACAAAGGAAGAGAGAGAGAGAGAGAGAGAGAGAGATTTATCACACATCAACATTACTTAGAGCCGTCCCCTCCTCCCGACTAACAGTAATGACCACAATATTTCATAATAGTTACCCCTGTTATGGTTGACGTTTTCTTTATTATACATTTTCTTTGTGTTCTTCCCCTCTCTCCACCACCCGGAGAGACCAACTAGTGCCTTGGTTGTTTTCATTATTCCTCTCTCTCCTCTCTTACCAGATCTACTAACATATTGGCCGAAGTATACTAAATTCTTATTGGTTGAAGTATACCGAATTCTTATTGGTTGAAGTATACTGAATTCTTATTGGCTGAAGTCACCTAAACTGATTTATAAATGACTAGAAGACAACTGACTTCTTATTGGCTGAGGTCCATAGCGGGAGAAGGGTATTGACTGATGCCATTTTACAGGACACGATAATTTTAAGGTTAATATAATCATCGTTGTAAAATATTGAAAGAAATGAACAAAAAACAAACACTATGAACACTAGTTAGTTCAAACACCAATTTTGTAGTTTTTTGTGTTTGTAGTTAGAGGAGGTCGGCTACAGATGGTGCCCTATCCCCCTTGATTGGCTACTGATATTTTGTAGTTTTGTAGTTGTTTGTATTCATAAACGAGGTACAGATGGTGCTCTACCCTCTGATTGGCTACCGGCAGAGGTGGTTCACGCCTGAGGATAGTTCACCTGAGCTCTGTAATTCGAGGCTAACAACAGGTGGAATGAGGTGCTATAGAATAATTTTATTTTATTATTACTTTTTATTTTCGCTTATGATGTTGTTTAGTGATTCCTCCCTCGTCTCCCCCCATCCCCCGCCCCTTCCACCCCACCTTCACCCCTCCACCCCATCCCTCCCCCTTCCACCCCCACCTTCACCCTCCACCCCATCCCTCCCCTTCCACCCCACCTTCACCCTCCTCCCCATCCCTCCCCCTTCCACCCCCACCTTCACCCCTCCACCCCATCCCTCCCTTCCACCCCCCACCTTCACCCCTCCACCCCATCCTCCCCTTCCACCCCACTTCACCCCTCCACCCCATCCCTCCCCTCCACCCCACCTTCACCCCTTCACCCCATCCCCTCCACCCCCACCTTCACCCCCCCCCATCCCTCCCCTTCACCCCACCTTCACCCTCCACCCCATCCTCTCCCATCCCCCTTCCACCCCACCTTCACCCTCCACCCATCCCTCCCCCCCCCACTCACCCATCCCCCTCCACCCCCACCTTCACCCCTCCCCCATCCCTCCCCTTCCACCCCCACCTTCACCCCTCCACCCCATCCCCCCCTCCACCTCCCTTCACCCCTCACCCCATCCCTCCCCTCCACCCCACCTTCACCCTCCCTCCACCCCCACCCACCCCTCCCCCATCCCTCCTTTCCACCCCCACCTTCACCCTCCACCCCATCCTCCCCTTCCACCTCACCTTCACCCTCCACCCCATCCTCCCCCTCTCACCCTCCACCATCCCTCCCTCCACCCCACCTTTTTTTTTTTAACTTTGACCGAAAAAATTAATCTAGGGTGGTGGTATATATATATGTGTATGGCTTTGTGTCTGTGTGTCTATTTGTCTGTCTGTATGGCTTTGTGTCTGTCTGTGTGTCTATTTGTCTGTCTGTATGGCTTTGTGTCTGTCTGTGTGTCTATTTGTCTGTCTGTATGGCTTTGTGTCTGTCTGTTGATGTATGTTTTTGATGTTTGTGTATTTGTATATTTTTTTTAATGTTTTAGCCGGTTTCGTTTAAGGTGGGTCAGTAAAGAGGAATAAAAGAGAAATTGACACACACACACACACACACACAGTACACACACACACAGTGACACACACACACACACACACACAGACACACACACACACACACACACACACTATTTGATGACCAACATATAATTCTTAGTCATGGGAGGTGAAAAGTGAGTCCGTGGGGGTGAGGTTGAGTCCGTTGGGGGGATAGAGTCCATGGGGGGTTGAGTCCATGGGAAGAGGGTTGAGTCCAAGGGGTGTTGAGTCCATGGGAGGAGGGGTGAATCCATGGGGGGGTTGAGTCCATGGGGTGTATGAGAGAGTCCATGTACTGATGACTCGGCTTCTTGGCAATAATATATAAAGGTTTTCTCCCATGATGCATCACTTTCACTGCTGACTCTGAGGGGCGGTGATGGTCTCAGGCGTGTGGTGGAGAGTTGAGGGTGAAAGGAATTTGCTCTTTGTAATGTGAAAGGAATTTGGTGTTTGTAATGTGTAGTATAATGTAATCTGTTGTAAGGTAGCTTAAATTAACTTTTTAGCCTGATCTAACCTAACCTAACCTAACCTGACCTGAGTTATCCTAATCTAATCTAACCTAATCTAACCTAAATCTAACGTAAACTAACCTAACCTAACCCAACCTTCACTTCCCCAACTTGTAAACATAGGTACACCCCATTTACAGCTGGGTGAACTGGGAGCGGCCGGGAATATACCACCACCGACCCTATAGGAAGTAGAGTCAGTCAGTCAGTCAGTCAGTCAGTCAGTCAAAGTATTCATAGAGCTGACTAACGCATCTATAATAAACACACAAGGTATAGAACTTTGTTGAGTGGCTGATGTGGAGGAGGGAGAGAGGGGTGAAGGGAGGGGTAGATGGAGGGGTGTAGGGATGGAGGAGGGAGTAGATGATGGAGGGGTGTAGGGATGGAGGAGTAGATGGAGGGTGTAGGGATGGACAGGTAGATGGAGGGGTGTAGGGATGGAGAGGGGGTAGATGGAGATGTGGGATGGAGGAGTAGATGGAGGGGGTGTAGGGATGGAGGAGGGAGTGGATGGAGGGGGTAGGGATGGAGGAGTAGATGGAGGTGTGGGGATGGAGGAGGGGTAGATGGAGGGGGTGTGGGGATGGAGGGGGTAGATGGAGGGTGTAGGGATGGAGGAGGGGTAGATGGAGGGGTGGGGATGGAGGGGTAGATGGAGGTGTGTAGGGATGGAGGGAGGGGGGTAGATGGAGGGGGTGTAGGGATGGAGGGTGTAGGGATGGAGGAGGGAGTAGATGAAGGGGTGTAAGGAGGGGGGGTGGGATGAAGGGCCAGGGTACAGTTTACCATAGCCATGAACCCATCAATAAGCGAGAGGAGGAACACAACCCCGGACCCAGAAGAGAAAATGTTGTCTTGTTATGTTCATGGCAGATCAAACGTGTTTTACTGATTGAAGTCAACACTGCACTTAGGCATCAGAGAGCGAGCCGCGGTCTTTGGTGAGAGGAGGAGAAGCAAACGTGCGCCCTTACATTTGCACAGCCGCTGAGGTCTACTAAATGTGATATCTTGTTTTCCATTCCCTCGTGTGTGTGTGTGTGTGTGTGTGTGTGTGTGTGTGTGTGTGTGTGTGTGTGTGTGTGTGTGTGTGTGTGTGTGTGTGTGTGTGTGTGTGTTTGTAAGCTCCTTCTCACCCTGTTTGGAATTTGAGATCTCTGATGAGGGAACCACACACCGGAACTGTTATATCAAGGATCCATTATATGTGAAACACCTCCATCTAACGGATTATAGGGATACAGAATTCTGTTATATGGAGGTTTCACTGTATTTTTACCTTCACGTAACACTAGTGAAAGGTGGACGAGGAATGTAGCCGCTGAGTTGAACTGGAGTGAACGAACCTACAATACAATGACCACAAGATATAATGACTGGGGAGGTGGGGGGTTGGGGGAGAGGGGTTGGGGAGGGGGGAGGGGGAGGTATCTGTAGTGGGGGGACTGACAAGAGAGGAGAATATTTAAGTGATTTAATTTTTAGTGAGTCTATCGGTAACTATACGGGCCACTAGATGTCTCATATATCTTGAAGAGATTTTGAGGAGTGCGTCAGAAGTGCGTCAGAAGAAGAGTGCGTCAGAAAGAGTGCGTCAGAAAGAATGCGTCGGAAGATGAGTGCGTCAGAAAGAGTGGCGTCAGAAGAGTGCGTCAGAAGAGTGCGTCAGAAGAAGAGTGCGTCAGAAGAAGTGCGTCAGAAAGAGTGCGTCAGAAGAAGAGTGCATCAGAAGAAGAGTGCGTCAGAAGAAGTGCGTCAGAAAGAGTGCGTCAGAAGAAGAGTGCGTCAGATACTGTAATGCTGTGCTACCATTGTAAAGTCGCCATGATACAGTGGTGTTGTGATACTGGACGAACCAATTTTTTTCATCGGATTAAAAAGAAAAAAAAAACAATTTGGCAAGCCAGCTTAGTGCAGAGGGGTGCCGGGGTCATGACCTTCGTTGTTAACTCTTACTCGTGACACTAAACAACCATTGACCTTTTTTGTATTGTTATTTTTTTCATATCCGTTCTTTTGTCTATCCAATTTCGTTTGTCTATCCATCCGTTCGTTTGTCTATCCATTTCTTTTGTCTATCCATCCGTTCTTTTGTCTATCCAATTTCGTTTGTCTATCCATCCGTTCGTTTGTCTATCCGTTCTTTTGTCTATCTATCCGTTCGTTTGTCTACCCATTTCGTTTGTCTATCCATCCGTTCGTTTGTCGTAAATCCGTTCGATACGTTGTTCTTTTGTGTCCTATTATAGGATTTTTCTGTATTCTACCTAGCCACCATCCATCCATCCATCCATCCATCCATCCATCCATCCACCCGTACATCCATCCATCCATCCATCCATCCGTCCGTCAATTCCAAGTCTGTTCAGCAAGAGAAGATGTAAATTATTCACCAATCATTTTAGGTTAGGTTAGGTTAGGTTAGGTTAGGTTAGGTTAGGTTAGGTTAGGTAAAGTTAGGTTAGGTAAAGTTAGGTTAGGTTAGGTTAGGTTAAGTTAGGTTAGGTTAAGTTAGGTTAGGTTAGGTTAGGTTGGTTAGGAAGAAGTTAGGTTGCTAGGTTAGTTAGGTTAGTTAGGTTACAGGTTAGGTTAGGTTAAGTAAGGGGTTAGGTTAGGTTAGGTTAGGGTTAGGGTTGGTTAGGGTTAGGTTAGGGTTAAGTTAGGAAGAAGTTAGGTTAGGTTGTGTTGTGTTAGTTGCTGAAGAAGTTAGGTTAGGTTAGTTGTTAGGTTAGGTTAGGTTAGGTTAGGGTTAGGTTAAGTTAGGGTTTAGTTAAGTATGAATGCTTGTGTTATAAACAACATTGTCCCTCAGTTGATGGGTGAGGTTAGGTTAGGTTAGGTTAGGTTAGGGTTAGGTTAGTTAGGGTTGCTGGTTAGCGTTAAGCATGAATGTTTGTGTTATAAAAGCCAAATATTGTCCTCAGTTGAGGTGAGGTTAGGTTATAAGTAGGCTAGGAAGAAGTTAGGTTAGGTTAAGTTAGGTTAGGTTAGGTTAGGTTAAGTTAGGTTAGGTTAAGTTAGGTTAGGTTAGGTTAGGTTAGGTTAGGTTAGGTTAGGTTAGGTTAGGTTAGGTTAGGTTAAGTTAAGTATGAATGTTTGTGTTATAAAAGCAACATTTTCCTCAGTTGATGGGTGAGGTTTGCATCATGTGAGGACAATGTTGATGGTGTAATAATGGAGTTTGTTTACTTCTTTTGAGACACTTGGTATTTGTGTTGTAACCGAGCAGCAATGTGTTATATTTCATGTTGTAATTGGAGATTAACCGTTCAGTTATATTGTTGCAAGTGAACGTTAGTCATTGTACTGTTGCAAGTGAACGTTAGTCATTTATTTATTGTGTTGCAAGTGAACGTTAGTCATTGTACTGTTGCAAGTGAACGTTAGTCATTTATTTATTGTGTTGCAAGTGAACGTTAGTCATTGTACTGTTGCAAGTGAACGTTAGTCATTTATTTATTGTGTTGCAAGTGAACGTTAGTCATTGTACTGTTGCAAGTGAACGTTAGTCATTTATTTATTGTGTTGCAAGTGAACGTTAGTCATTGTACTGTTGCAAGTGAACGTTAGTCATTTATTTATTGTGTTGCAAGTGAACGTTAGTCATTGTACTGTTGCAAGTGAACGTTAGTCATTTATTTATTGTGTTGCAAGTGAACGTTAGTCATTGTACTGTTGCAAGTGAACGTTAGTCATTTATTTATTGTGTTGCAAGTGAACGTTAGTCATTGTACTGTTGCAAGTGAACGTTAGTCATTTATTTATTGTGTTGCAAGTGAACGTTAGTCATTGTACTGTTGCAAGTGAACGTTAGTCATTTATTTATTGTGTTGCAAGTGAACGTTAGTCACTGTACTGTTGCAAGTGAACGTTAGTCATTTATTTATCAACAGTGTTCTAGTATTATAGTAATTCAATTAAGGTTTTGCAATACTGAACATCCATCATTCATTTGTAATATTGCAATGAACATCACTCATTGGATAATAGGTTTGCAATTGAACACGAGTCATTCGATTCTAGTATTGCAAGTGAAGGTCAACCAATATAGTCTCATTGTTGTGTGTCGTCGAAATGATATTCAGTGTGGTGTTGTTTTTTTCCTGCAGTTTGGTGAGATATTAATAAAAAACACCTTTGATTCTTTTATCTCAAATGCAATACAGTTATATATTTGCATAAAACACTGCTATTTGCATATTACGTGATGGACAAACAAGGCTGTGTGTGTGTGTGAGAGAGAGAGAGAGAGAGAGAGAGTCATACGTGATCAATGTTGATTGTGGTACTCGTCAACCTTCCTTCTCCTCCTCTTCCTGATTCGTATTCGATGTTAACATTGTGATGACACTAGCTTATGACGTCATGGTGCCATTGGTTCAGGGTGCCAGCTTCGTGACACCACTGGGCCAGGGTGCCAGCTTCGTGACACCACTGGGCCAGGGTGCCAGCTTCGTGACACCACTGGGCCAGGGTGCCAGCTTCGTGACACCACTGGGCCAGAGTGCCAGCTTCGTGACACCACTGGGCCAGGGTGCCAGCTTCGTGACACCACTGGGCCAGGGTGCCAGCTTCGTGACACCACTGGGCCAGGGTGCCAGCTTCGTGACACCACTGGGCCAGAGTGCCAGCTTCGTGACACCACTGGGCCAGGGTGCCAGCTTCGTGACACTACTGGGCCAGGGTGCCACCATCATCACCGCACCTCTGACGTGTTATTATTTTTCCATGTAAAGTTTTCCTCACTATTTTTATGTCATCAAATTCCCAGTTTTTCATCCACATTTTTACTCGGTAAATTTTCCTCGTCCGAAAGTCAATGAAAAATGCCTCATCCGGACAGATTTTTTCCCCTCATCGTTCATCACGGTCCGGATATTTGTACAGTATAATGCCCTTCTTGAATGGTGATGTGATAGCTTACCCGTTTCCCTTAAGGCTACGCCACCAAGATGGATTCTCTAAGGCTCTTACGTTAAATTTATTCCTTAGTTATGGTTAGGTTAGGTTTAGGTTAGGTTTGGTTAGGTTAGGTGAGAATGTTTCTTACTCAATATGACTCTATCTTCAGGTAACTATGCATGTATTCATGTCCCTCTTTACGAATATTTAAGAATCCTGTGTTAGTGTGATGAGTTAAAAGAGAAAATTAACGTAGAAAATGTACAAGAAAATTTCAGTTTTAATATTATTTGGTCGTAAATGAACGTATATATTATAGGTAAAATATCAATGTAAATAATTTTTTTGACGATATTTTTCTATTTTCTCGTAAGTTTTCTATTTATTTTTTATATATCTTTTCACTTACGATTATAATTATTCATCTTAATCTTTGAGAATCTGGATCAGGTTAGTTTTGACGTAAGATAATTAAATTTTACGATTTTTTTAAGGCTGGATATTGTTGTTTGTCGCTTCTGGTCACAATTCTGTTAATAATAAAAAAGAGAAGAGTATACTGGATCACACGACCGTCACTCCGCCTCGCTCGCTCTCCACTGAAATTAGATTACTGCTTTTTATGACCGTCCGTCTGTCTGCACGTCCGTCCCAACCAATTTTGTCACGACGATTATATGACAAATATCCAACGTAGAATAGTAATTTTTTTGATGTGTGTGTGTGTGTGTGTGTGTGTGTGTGTGTGTGTGTGTGTGTGTGTGTGTGTGTGTGTGTGTTACATAATTGGGTAAATGGGTCACTTGATTGGCAAATAATATACAAGTAACATAAGTGATACACAGATGATATATAATAACTAGGTGGGGAGAAGGTCATTCACCCGGGTAATGAAAGAATGTTCAGATTTTAATATATAGTCATTTAAAATCTGGGGGTTAGTTTATATACAAAGTCGTCGAGAAAGAATGCCCAGATTTTGATAATGTACCATTTAGATTATTTCACGTACAATTATCGTAAAAGAATACCCAGATTTTGATATAAAATCACTGAAAATCTGGGCATTCATTTACGTGCAGTCAACCAAAAAGAATATCCAGATTTCCACATAAAATCACTGAAAATCTGGGCATTATTTTACGTACAATCATAAAAAAAATCAATACCCTGATTTTCAAATGTATAATATCAAAATCTGGCCATATTTTTCAATAACTTTGTACTATTACGAATAAACTCAACACAGGTATTTAGATATTAACAAAAAACCCTATTCTTTTGTTCACTTCCTCTCTCCAGGTAAATAGATGCGTTAATTAATTCGGGTATTTTATTTTCTATTTTCAGGTAAGGGAAATACACCTCACTACCTGGGCTTTATGTTATATCAGTAAGGTAAGGTGAGAGTAGTATGAACACCTGTTAGTTTGTTACCTGTGTGTGTGTGTGTGTGTGTGTGTGTGTGTGTGTGTGTGTGTGTGTTCAATTCTCACCAGTTATCTGTTTCCATTCATGTCCCTTTCTTCACTCTATTTCCACCACTTTACTTTATCACGTCTACCCTATTCGTTGTGGTTGGTTCTTCCCTTGATCCACTCCACACCACGAGGAGAGAGAGAGAGAGAGAGAGAGAGAGAGAGAGAGAGAGAGAGAGACCTATTAGATAATCTGTAAATGAAATTGTATTCCTCATTCCACGTTGTTGTATGTTTGTGTTCAATGAAAGTCGTCAAAGGGTTAAGGAATTTTTTATGCACTGTTAACGTCTGTTTTTTTTGTACACATACATATATAATAATAATAATAATAGTAATAATAATAATAATAATAATAATAATAATAATAATAATAATAATAATAATAATAATAATGATGATGATGGTTGCCCCTCTTGTAACGAGGATGGCCGGCCCAAGGGTCACCTAGGCATGATTTGTTTAAGGTGTAGAAGCTGTCGCCAACACAACAACCACACCTTGAGTTTACTGACCCAGTGTCAAGGAATAGTCCAAGAATACCGAACAACTCGCCAACTGCACTGGCTAACCATTACCCCGGAATACGATCCGCAAATCGATTAACATCCAGGTTCCCAATTACTGCTGGGTAGACAGAGGCAAATGGAGTAAAGAAACTTGCCCATAGTTTCACCCAGCCTGGGGATCGAACGCGGGTCCACTCACTTGCGAGGCGAGAAGGCTGACCATTACACCACAGGTCGCCATACATACATACTGTTAATGGGTACCTGATGTTACATTGGGGAAATGAAGGCTGTCCAGTGCAGTGCCAGCTATACATCAAAATTCTTCGTCTTCCCTCATTTATTCTCACTGTATCTTAGCCTAGACTGCTGTATTTTCACTCCCATAATGCCTCTGGGACCCATCTTGTTTATCGTTATCAGAGGAACAAAATTCACAGTCATCGGCCACTCACCTGAGGCAGTACCTTTAAGACGTCGTTAATTGGAACGTAAGGTTGTAGGTGTCAGGTGAGACAACATGTGGGCGGTAGCAGAGGGTGAGAGAATAGGGGAGCAGAGGGTGAGAATAGGGGAGCAGAGGGTGAGAGAATAGGGGGACAGAGGGTGAGAGAATAGGGGTAGAAGAAGAGGAATGATGAGAGAATGGGGTAGATGGAGAAGAGGGTGAGGGTTGTATGTGTAATTAGCTCTTATCTGGCCTGTGTGTGTGTGTGTGTGTGTGTGTGTGTGTGTGTGTGTGTGTGTGTGTGTGTGTGTGTGTGTGTGTGTGTGTGTGTGTGTGTGTGTGTGTCCCCATAATCAGACAAGATAAACAACCAACAAAAACAAAAATACAAAAAAAAAACTAATTACACTACACCAAAAATCATCAGTAATTTAGGAACCAATTTTTTTCATCCCAATTTTTACCAAGTTCACATTTTGAGGCAATAAAATTAAAGTGAGTTTTTACCCCGTGTTCGGTTTCAACAGCCTTTGACCAATTCCATTTTAATATGATCCACTCGGTTATAAAATTGTTCGTTTTATATCAGCTATTAAAATTGGCATAGAAATTTTAATTAACTCAGGTATTCTTATGATGAAAGGCTGATCGTGGCGTCAAATTAAACGAGTTGTGTTTTTGTTATGTGTAAAAAAAAAATATTAAAAAAAAGGTGGGTATTTTTTTTTTACACTGGATATTGTAAATGTAATTAAATTTCTCCCTAGTGAGATATTTAGCAGGCCTCGGTGTCTGTTGGAATATATATACCGGTTAAATTATATACAAGGCTGATAAACTAAATTTGTTTGGGTAAGAGGGGGGGGGGTGGGTGGGGCGTATAAACATAGGGTGGATTAACGGAACCGAGGTGTGGATTAACGGTAGAGAGGTGTGGATTAACGGTAGCAAGGTGTGGATTAACGATAGAAAGGTGTGGATTAACGGTAACAAGGTGTGGATTAACGGTAGCGAGGTGTGGATTAACGGTAGCAAGGTGTGGATTAACGGTAGCAAGGTGTGGATTAACGGTAGCAAGGTGTGGATTAACGGTAGCGAGGTGTGGATTAACGGTACCGAGGTGTGGATTAACGATAGAAAGGTGTGGATTAACGGTAACAAGGTGTGGATTAACGGTAGCGAGGTGTGGATTAACGGTAGCGGGGTGTGGATTAACGGTACCGAGGTGTGGATTAACGGTAGCAAGGTGTGGATTAACGGTAGCAAGGTATGGATTAACGGTAGCAAGGTGTGGATTAACGGTAGCAAGGTGTGGATTAACGGTACCAAGGTGTGGATTAACGGTAACCAGTTGTGGATTAACGATACCAAGGTGTGGATTAACAGCATCATGTCTAAACCACCCAACTCAGAGGTCAACTGTTGTCTTAACCACCCTATTCAGAGGTCAACAGTTGTCTTAACCACCCTATTCAGAGGTCAACTATTGTCTTAACCACCCTATTCAGAGGTCAACTGTTATCTTAACCACCCTATTCAGAGGTCAACTATTGTCTAAAGTCTACACCAACCTTCAGTATCAGGCTGTCAGTTTCTGCTAATTCTTTTTGTTTTTGTTGTCTGCTGAAACTATGAATAAATAAAAACAATTAAAATTTCATTGTTTTGGTGTTCATTTTTTTTTGCAATTTATTTATTTTTTATTTGATTTTATTGAGCCGTTTATGTTATGTATTATATAATTTGCTATGGTATTTTATTGAATGGTTTAAGTCTAACGATTATACGAGACACACACACACACGCACACACACACGCACACATGTATATTTTTATGTGTGTGTATCTATTTTGTGAGGGTCATATACTCTTCAAATAAATATAATGTTATTTACCTTAATTACATCCAATTCTGAGTAATTATCCTTAATTACTCTTTTTATCTGGATTTCCTGTATATTGAGCATTTAATTTAGGCTATCGCTCATGCTTTAATTCTTAACTAACTTTCTACCCCCCCCCTACTGTCTGTCTGTCTGTTTGTCTCTGTCTGTCTGTCTGTCTGTGTGTGTCTGTGTATTTCTGTCTTTCTGTGTCTATTTGTCTGTCTGTCTGTCTGTTTGTCTCTGTCTGTCTGTCTGTCTCTCTACCTCTCTGTCTGTCTGTCTGTTTGTTTACTATTTTGGATGGGACAGTTTAATGTTCAGTTCATCTTGTGGATCAGGCCTTTTAAAGCGCCAGGAGCCACACTCTTGTTAGTCACGCTTTCCAATATCATAATAGCAGCTAGTTTGCTTACACACACACACACACACACACACACACACACACACACACACACACACACAACAAGCAGGTATTGTCTTAACTATTCAGAGGCAGGTATGTTTGTATCCTCTTCACGGTTGTCACGAGGTCAAAGGTCACGACTGTCACGAGGTCAAAGGTCATGACTATCACTAGGTCAAAGGTCACGATTCGTGAGGTCAATGGTCACGACTTTTATGAGGTCAAAGGTGCACGTCTCTTATGAGGTCAAAGGTCATGACTGTCACGGGGTCAAAGGTCACGCATTAAGTAGTAATTAACACGGATATAGTGTCCAAATCTCCAGTTGATATTAATTTATATAATCTGTCGTAAAGTTATTTAGTAAGTTTTGGAGAGGTACATAATTATATATTAATCTTACGTGGTATATCAGGTTAAGTGGAGTTTAATTGCCTTAGTGATATTGTATGGAGCTAAATTGACCAATTCTCACGACTACTGTTTTAAAGGTAATCTTGTACTTAAGTATTACATAGGCCTAATATTTTCTAAGGTATTACATAGGCCTAATATTTTCTAAGGTATTACATAGGCCTAATATTTTCTAAGGTATTACATAGGCCTAATATTTTCTAAGGTATTACATAGGCCTAATATTAAATTGAGGTCTTCGTTAATGGGTTTATAATAATCTAAAATAATTACATGTTGCGAAATATTGAACTAATGAACCTCTCTTGGGTGATACATTTTACTGAAGTATTTTCCTGAACAAATAATCCCCCTTAACCATTATCCTGAATCATACATTTTCCTTATACCATTGTCCTGAATCATACATTTTCCTTATACCATTGTCCCTAATCATACATTTTCATACCATTATCCGATCATCATTTCTTACCATTGTCCTGAATCATACATTTTCCTTATACCATTATCCCGATCCATACATTTCTTATACATTATCCTGAATCGTACATTTTCCTTTATTATTGAATCATACATTTCCTTATACCATTATCCTGAATCATACATTTTTCTTAAACCATTATCCTGAATCATTCTTTTCCTTATACCATTATCCTGAATCATACATTTTTCTATACCATTATCCTGAATCACATTTTCCATTATCCTGATCATTTTCTTTACATTATCCTGAATCATACATTTCCTTATACCATTATCCTGAATCATACATTTCTATACCATTATCTGAATCATATTTTCCTTATACCATTATCCTGAATCATACATTTCTTTACCATTATCTGAATCTACTTTCCTTATACCATTGTCCCAATCATACATTTTATACCATTGTCCCTAATTTGGGCTAAAACTTGGTCTGGAGTTGTACGAATTTTGACAAGTTTCCGGCGGCCAACTTTGACCAAATACCCTGTAATTAATTTCCCTCACGGCCTTAGATTTTGTGAGAGGCGCTCCAACTTCCTCACTCACTCAGGAACACGCACCAGAGTTTAAATTATTCACCATTGGAGGAGGCAATGAAGGGAGCTTATGGATTGGGTATATAGGGAGAGTACTGTGTTATGAGGGAGAGTACTGTGTTATGAGGGAGAGTTATGTTGGTGTATAAGGGTGGTGGATGTTGAGTATGTAGGAAGTAACTTAATGTAAGGGAGATTATGTTAGTGAGTAAGGGTGGTGGATGTTGAGTATGTAGGGAGAGTACTGTGTTATGAGGGAGAGTTATGTTGGTGTATAAGGGTGGTGGATGTTGAGTATGTAGGGAGAGTACTGTGTTATGAGGGAGAGTTATGTTGGTGTATAAGGGTGGTGGATGTTGAGTATGTAGGGAGAGTAACTTAATGTAAGGGAGATTATGTTAGTGAGTAAGGGTGGATATTGAGTATGTAGGGAGAGTAAGTTGGTATAAAGGGACTTGTTTCGTAAGGGAGAATAAATGGATAAGTAAGATAAGGTGTCTTGACTATATAGAAAAGGGTGGATATCGTGTAAGGGGGAGTACATTGATAATTGGGGCGTAACCTGGTGAATAAGGGAGAGTAAGTATTGAGTTACTGCTGAATGATGGTGGAACCTTCCTTGGGTGGCTGACATCCTGCCAGGGTGGTGGAGTAACCCACTAGCTGCTGAATGATGGTGGAACAACCCTTGGGTGGACCAGCATCCTGCCAGGGTGGTGGAGTAACCCACTAGCTGCTCAACACCAAGTGCTCAGTACCTGACCTCCCTGCACAATTGAAAAAATATCTTTATGCTCGAAAAGTAAGTTATATAAACAAACGAACCAAACAGTTGTCAGGGCTGAAGTTTTTCCCACATAGCCCGAGGGTGGATGGTAGTTCGCTGGCCAGTCATGTTGTGTAACGCTGTAATTCACCAAAGTTTTTTATAGGTGTTTTTAATTACTTTTATAAACTTTGGTGGAGGTGTTATGTGTGTATATACTGTGCGTGCACACACACACACACACACACACACACACACACACACACACACACACACACACACATGATTTTTATTTCATATGTCAGGGCTAATTTATTTACTCTTTCTTTGTTTATTTACATCAGTCACTGCTACCAACACCACGACCTATAGAGCGTATCGATACCAAACAGTGTTACCAACATTACAACCCTCTTTGTTTATATGCACCAGAGTTACCAACACAACAATATTCTTCTACACCGTAAATTCATTCAGTATATCAAGGTTTTTTCTGCACCTGAATTGGTAAACCTGCAAGTTGTTTCGTGTCGCTCAGCTGATTGATTCTTAGTTTAGTGTGTGTGTGTGTGTGTGTGTGTGTGTGTGTGTGTGTGTGTGTGTATACAGTATCCCAGGCCACCTTTAATGTAGACAATGCAGATGACGTGTGTGTGTGTGTGTGTGTGTGTGTGTGTGTGTTATTAATAATAGCCCCGCAGTCACCATCATAACAAGGGATGCATCAGGGAGCCAGACCAAGCTGCTATTACACTACGTCCGGGTTGCTTGGGGTAAGGAGTTCCCAGATGTGCTTCTCTGATTACACAACCCTGCCTTAAGGGGGCTCACTCCGAGGTTTAATTTAGAATCGTGGACCTGGATTCCTGGAGGTTCGTATGTTGCTTCCAGCCACTAGAACTGGAAGAATGTATAATACCGGCGTGATTATGTTAACCTAACCTAACCTAACCTAACCTAACCTAACCTAACCATCTTTTGCATCATTTAAGGGAATTTATCGTAGTAACGTAGTTGAAGGTAGTCAGACGAGGACGAATTGACGTAAGATTCACTGAGAAAATCCACCTCTGTGTCGTAGTTAAAGTCAGCCAGGCAGTTACGATAAAAAGCAACAACGATAGACACGTTGAGTCTCCCTCTCCTCTCCTCACCTCTCCACTTCCCCACGGATTACATTTGGCCTCCATCAGGGATTAAGAGTGTAATCTGAAATGCCTTCTGGGTGAAAAACATCTGAAAAAAGAATAAAATAAGACGGTGGATTTTTCATTTGATATTTGTGGTGATTAGAAATGATCTTAAGATTCCAATCACGGATTATGACTGAATTAATTCGCTTAATTCGGATCTGATTTTGGTAGGCGAAGGGGATTAGTGGTTATGTTTGGTTGTGTTTTTTTTTTGCGTGCATTTTTGCGTGTGAAGTGTTTTTTGACTGTTTTTGTTATGTGCGTGTGTTGTGTTTTTTTGCGTGTGCTGTGTTTTATGTGCTGTGTTTTTTGCGTGTGCTCTGTTTATGTGTGTGCTGTATTTGCGAGTATGATGTCCTTGTGTGTACTGTGTTTATGCATATGCTGTGTTTTGAGTGTGCTATGTTTATTTGTGCATATGCTGTGTTTTGAGTGTGCTATGTTTGTGAGTATGCTGTGTTTGTAAGTGAGCTTTGTTTATGCGTGTGCTTGGTTCATATGTCTGAAAGCCATATCCAGTGTTTATCTAAATACACCAAATTACTTACCATTTATTTTCTATTTCGATTCTGTATAAATATTACGTCTCTAAAAGTATGTCATCAGTCAGTTTGTTTACGATTCACCCTCCCTCCGCTTTGGAAGATGAGGAGAAGTTATTGGCTATGTTTTGTATATCTGCCGTGTTAGTCTGTCTGTTTTGTCAGTCAACAATTACAGAGACTGTGAGTAAATTGGTTGAGTTGGGAGCGTAGTGACATCAGTTGGGTTTAAGTTAGTTTCTCCATTTACTAAGAGGCGAAGTTCCGTTTTCTTTCACAGTTTTTATACATACATACATACATACATACATACATACATACATACAAAGATGGCATGATAACAACAGCTACAAAACAACAAGGAAGGGAAAGGTATGTTTGTCTGGGTATGTCGGGTTCGTTTTGTCTGCATATGTCGGGTTCGTTTTGTTCGTATCGGGTTCGTTTTTGTTCGTATCTCGGGTTCGTTTTGTTGTATGTCGGGTTCGTTTTGTCTGTATCTCGGGTCGTCGGTTCATATTCCAGGCTTTGTTCGTATGTCGGGTTCGTTTTGTTCGTATCTCGGGTTCGTTTTGTTCGTATGTCGGGTTCGTTTTGTGGCTTCTCTTTGTCTGTTTCCTGGTCTGTTGTTTTGGTTCCTTCTAATTTAGTTCATGGTTTATACTTTTCACCTTCTCCCGTTATTTAGTCCTTTTCTTGGTCCATTGTCCTTCCGAGTTACTGAGCAAGAGAGAAAAACAAAGAAAATATGAAAATGAACCAATCCAAATTCACTAACAGATACTTAAGGAACGTATATCTGATCGAGTCTCAGTGTAACGCTTCCGCCATATTGGATGTTTATTTTCGTGTTCTAGATTAATTCAGACAAGTAAACACTACCCCCAAAAAAGTATCTTTACGATTTTGTCTGAGATAATATGATACAACGGATGAAGGATTTTGACAACCCTACCGAGACAACAGGAGTCACAGTGTTCATTGTGGAATTGATCGATCACCTCCTACAAGTATTCCCTTATCTTTCGTCACGAGGAAAAATCCGACTTACGAATCTTTTGAGAATCTTTAAACTGTGGTTAAATAATTCCGTATATGGAGATACTGTGTGGCGCTCCCAGACCCACTCTTTGTTTATACATTAAACCAAGGTTACATAGCGGTGGATCTCCCATTTGTGAACTGGATTGTAAACACGGGCAAGAGGCCAAATAATATGATTCAGTTTATTTAGAGACTTTGGAGAGAGAGAGAGAGAGAGAGATGTATTATGGTCTCTCTCTCTCTCTCTCTCTCTCTCTCTCTCTATTCGTCCAAGAGTGAAGCGAAATCTAGCGAGTGTATTGATTTGTCTAAAAGGTGAATCAATCAATAGGAAAGCCCCGTGAAATATAGCATAAGATATTGATTGGTCTAATGAGGGAATCAGCCAATAGTAAAGCCCCATGGAATCAAGCTAAGGTAGTGATTGGTCCAAGAGTAAGGTCATTAGGTCACTTTATGTACTTCAATAATGAACTAGTTTGACAGGGGAGTTAGCTCGAGTGTGCTAGTTTATGGCAGGGTGGGGGTAGTGTTTGTGTTGTGTGTTTGTGTGGTGGTTGTGTGGTGGTGTGTTTTGGGTGGTGTGTTTGTGTGTGTTTGTTTTGTTATTTTTTACTCTGAAGTGGTTGTTTGTCTGATTCACTTAACAGGTTCACTTAGCTGATTCACTTAACAGGTTCACTTAGCTGATTCACTTATCAGATTCACTTAGATATCTCCACAGGTTGGGTCCTCTTCCTCCTCTTCCTCCTCTACCTCCTCTACCTCCTTCTACTCCCCCTCCTCTTCCTCCCCTTTGTCGAGACACTGTTATGGTGAAGCAGACTCTTGGTTTTAATTCATTGAGATTGAAATTATTGCTATTATGTATGCTGGTAGCCTGTCCTCCTGTCTGTCTGTCTGTCTGTCTTTTTCTCTGTCTGTGTCCTCTGTTTTTATCTTCTCCTACCCCATCTTTTTTCTTTCCTTTCTTCTGTTGTTGTTGTTGTTCTTGCTTTTTTGTTTTCTTCTTGTTCTCTTCTTCCTGTGCTTTATCTCCTCTCTTCTCTTCCTGCTTCTCTTCCTCAATTTGCACGAATTGTCTTTCTCCTCCATCTCCTTCTCCTCATCTGTACCCAATTATTCTTCCTCCTCACCCTCTCCCTCACCATACACTCACATCAGGAAGGATTGGTGAGGGTTGTTGTGTAGTATGGTGAAGGATGGTGGTGAGATGGTGGTGAGGATGGTGGTGAAGGGTAGTGTGGTGAAGGATGGTGGTGAGGATGGTGGTGGTGAAGGATGGTGGTGAAGGATGGTGGTGGTGAAGGATGGTGGTGAAGGATGGTGGTGAAGGGTAGTGGTGGTGAAGGATGGTGGTGAAGGATGGTGGTGAGGGTAGTGGTGGTGAAGGATGGTGGTGAAGGATGGTGGTGAAGGGGTAGTGGTGGTGAAGGATGGTGGTGAGAGGATGGTGGTGGTGAAGGATGGTGGTGAAGGATGGTGGGGTGAAGGATGGTGGTGAAGGGTGGTGGTGAAGGATGGTGGTGAAGGGTAATTGGTGGTGAAGGATGGTGGTGAGAAGGATGGTGGTGGTGAAGGATGGTGGTGGGGTAGTGGTGGTGAGGATGGTGGTGAGGGCAGTGGTAAGGGTGGTAGTGGTGAAGGATGGTGGTGAAGGATGGTGGTGAGGGTAGTGGTGAGGGTATGGTGGTGAAGGATGGTGGTGAAGGATGGTGGTGAAGGGTGGTGGTGGTGAAGGATGGTGGTGAAGGGCAGTGGTAAAGGTGGTAGTGGTGAAGGATGGTGGTGAAGGATGGTGGTGGTGAAGGATGGTGGTGAAGGATGGTGGTGGTGAAGGATGGTGGTGAGGGTAGTGGTGGTGAAGGAAGGATGGTGGTGAGGATGGTGGTGGTGAAGGATGGTGGTGAAGTAGGATGGTGGTGGTGGGATGGTGGTGAAGGATGGTGGTGGTGAAGGATGGTGGGTGAAGGATGGTGGTGGTGAAGGATGGTGGTGGAGGATGGTGGTGGTGAAGGATGTGGTGGTGAAGGTATTGGTGGTGAAGGATGGTGGTGGGGCAGTGGTAGATTGGTAGTGGTGAAGGATGGTGGTGAAGGATGGTGGTGGTGAAGGATGGTGGTGAGATGAGTGGTGGTGAAGGATGGTGGTGAAGGGAGTGGTATGGTGAAGGATGGTGGTGAAGGATGGTGGTGAAGGTAGTGGTGGTGAAGGATGGTGGTGAAGGATGGTGGTGAAGGGTAGTGGTGGTGAAGGATGGTGGTGGTGGTGAAGGTGGTGGTTGGTGAAGGATGGTGGTGAAGGGTAGTGGTGGTGAAGGATGGTGGTGAAGGGCAGTGGTAAAGGGTGGTAGGGTGAAGGATGGTGGTGAAGGGGTAGTGGTAAAGGGTGGTAGTGGTGAAGGGTAGTAGTGGTGATGAAGGGGAGGAAGGAGGGTGATATATAGCTTGATTCCCAAGTATTACCAAGACACAAACACTGGGGTCTGAGTGCGGCACCGACAACTTGATCAATGAGCTTATTAGTGCCAGCATCACAGGCCATACTGCTACCACTTGTGTTAGTGCCACCCCTCACCTCTCACCCCTCACCCCTCAACTCTCACCTCTCACCTCCCCCTCACCTCTCACCCCTCAACTCTCACCTCTCACCCCTCACCCCTCACCTCTCACCCATACCTCACCCCTCACCCCTCACCCCTCACCCCTCACCCCTCACCTCTCACCTCTCACCCCTCACCTCCCACCCTCACCCCTCATCTCTCACCTCTCACCCCTCCCCTCTCACCCCTCACCCCTCACCCCTCACCTCTCACCCCTCACTCACCTCTCACCCCTCCCCTCACCCCTCACCCCTCACCCCTCACCTCTCACCCATCACCCCTCATCCCTCTCCTCTCACCCCTCACCTCTCACCCCTCATCCCCTCACCTCTCACCCTCACCTCTCACCCCTCACCCATCACCCTCATCCCCTCACCTCTCACCCTCACCTCTCACCCCTCAACTCTCACCTCTCATCCCTCACCCCTCACCCCTCACCCCTCCACCTCCCCATCACCCCTCATCCCTCTCCTCTCACCCCTCACCTCTCACCCCTCATCCTCACCTCTCACCTCACCTCTCACCCATCACCCCTCATCCCTCACCTCTCCCCTCTCACCCCTCCTCTCACCCCTCAACTCTCACCTCACCCCTCACCTCTCACCCTCACCCCATCACCCCTCCCCACCCCTCACCTCTCACCCCTCAACCTCCTCACCCTCTCCCACCCCTCATCCCTCTCTCACCCCTCCCCCTCACCCTCCCACCCCTCACCCCTCACCTCTCCCCTCACCCCTCACCTCTCACCTCTCACCCCTCATCTCTCACCTCTCACCGGCAACAAGGTAGACAATAAGGTAAGACTGAGTGTTTTTGGGTTTGATAGTACATGTACAGTCCCCTTCACTAGTGCGTTTACAGGGGCTCGTCAGGTGTAGCCCCCGTCACTAGTGCGTTTACAGGGGCTCGTCAGGTGTACAGTCCCGTCACTAGTGCGTTTACAGGGGCTCGTCAGGTGTACAGTCCTTCACTAGTGCGTTTACAGGGCTCGTCAGGTGTACAGTCCCCTTCACTAGTGCGTTTACGGGGCTCGTCAGGTGTACAGTCCCCGTCACTAGTGCGTTTACAGGGGTCGTCAGGTGTACAGTCCCCGTCACTAGTGCTTTACAGGGGCTCGTCAGGGTGTACAGTCCCCGTCACTAGTGCGTTT
>NW_024727958.1:35000-95000 GCF_018991925.1 Homarus americanus | reverse complement strand
ACAAATATATCTCCAGGTGGGGATGGCACTGGCACTTATTATCTCCAGGTAGGGATGGCACTGGCACTAAATATCTCCAGGTGGGGATGGCACTGGCACTAAATATCTCCAGGTAGGGATGGCACTGGCACTATATATCTCAGGTAGGGATAGCTTTGGCACTAAATATCTCCAGGTGGGGATGGCTTGCTGGCTATATATCTCAGGTGGGATGGCACTGGCACTTATTATCTCCAGGTGGGATGGCACTGGCACTATAATACTCCAGGTGGGGATGGCACTGGCACTAAATATCTCCAGGTGGGGATGGCACTGGCACTAAATATCTCCAGGTGGGGATGGCACTGGCACTAAATATCTCAGGTGGGGATGGCACTGGCTATATATCTCCAGGTAGGGATGGCACTGGCACTAAATATCTCCAGGTGGGGATGACACTGGCACTATATATCTCCAGGTGGGGGATGGCACTGGCTATATATCTCAGGTAGGGATGGCACTGGCACTAAATATCTCAGGTGGGGATATTTGGCACTATATATCTCCAGGTGGGGATGGCACTGGCACTATATATCTCCAGGTGGGGATGGCACTGGCACTATATATCTCCAGGTGGGGATGGCACTGGCACTATATATCTCCAGGTGCAGGAATGACACAATATATATCTCCAGGTGGGATGGCACTGGCACTTGGGTGGGGACGCACAGCGCCCAATTATCTCAGGTGGGGATGGCACTGGCACTAAATATCTCCAGATGAGGGATGGCACTGGCACTTATTATCTCAGGTAGGGATGGCACTGGCATTTAATATCTCAGGTGGGGATGGCACTGGCACTTATTATCTCAGGTAGGGATGGCACTGGCACTAAATATCTCAGGTGGGGATGCTTTGGCATTTATTATCTCAGGTGGGATGGCACTGGCACTAAATATCTCCCGGTAGGGATGACACTGGCACTAAATATCTCAGGTGGGGATGACACTGGCACTATGTCTCCAGGTAGGGTTGACAACAAATATCTCCAGGTAGGGATGGCACTGGCACTAAATATCTCCAGGTAGGGATGGCACTGGCACTAAATATCTCCAGGTGGGGATGGCACTGGCATTTATTATCTCCAGGTGGGGATGGCACTGGCATTTATTATCTCCAGGTAGGGATGGCACTGGCACTAAATATCTCCAGGTAGGGATGGCACTGGCACTAAATATCTCCAGGTAGGGATGGCGTTTTTTTTCGCGAAATTATACTTTACTTTAGTCCGCGAATTATCTGTTATTTTAGTTCGCGAATTATGCGGTGTTTTGGTAGACGATTTATACATTTATATCGCTAATTATGAATTGTTTTAGTTCGCGAATATTTAAAAAAATTTGTTCGCGAATTTTAAGTCGTTTGAAGTGACAGGTTCACGAAGGTCTACAACAGTCATTAAATAAAGTGGTGTTGATATGTACGTACGTTTGTCTTAAGGTAACCAGGTGAGATAATGAGTAAAAACGACACAAGACGGAATTAGCGACGACATTTAGTAAACACAAGGTTGTATAAAAGTGGCCTGGGTGTTAAGTGATAGTCTGTCTGTCTGTCTGTCTGTCTCAGCAAGTAAAATAAGTGTAAAGTGATACTCTCTCTCTCTCTCTCTCTGTCTCTCTGTCTCTCTCTCTCTCTCTCTCTCTCTCTCTCTCTCTCTCTTAACATATTGTAACACCAGTATTAGGTGACAGGTTCATTAAGTTAGAACGACTAGTCAGCGAATTTAATAAAAAAAAGGTACATTTGTGATACATTGATGCAGTTTTATTCCCAATATTTCACTCTAAAGTTTATTGAGTTTAAATACTTTGTTAGGGTGTATTTTGTATATTTTAGTGTATATGTTAAGTGTATATCTTACGTTAATTGAGGGTATGGTTGTTTTTAGTTATTCTTCAGCCTATAAAATCATCAGGACTAAATGGAACTGATTTCTCATTGGTTGGACTGCCTCTTGTTTACATTGTTGCATTGAAGGACAAATCACCTGCATGAGAGTGTGTCAACAGACTGATGCCTTGTCTTGGTACACGTCACTCAGGCACTCAGGACACACACACACACACACACACACACACACACACACACACACAGTCAGCCATACCCCATGGGATGTCAGCCATCCCCCGTCAGGTGTCAGCATTATCTCTGGAGGAGGAAATGAGTTATCGTCAAGTGGACAGACGGTGATGGGGGGGAAGTGACCACACCATTTCCGCGGGAAGTTCCAGATCCCGGGGAAATTGTCCAGTGACTTAATGCTGATCTTACCGTGCTTCTAAAGGGGACGAGGTGCTTCTAAAGGGGACGACGACGAGTGCTTCTAAAGGGGACGAGGTGCTTCTAAAGGGACAGGTGCTTCTAAAGGGGACGAGGTGCTTCTAAAGGGGACGAGGTTCTTCTAAAGGGGACGAGGTGCTTTTAAAGGGAACGACGTGCTTCTAAAGGGAACGACGTGCTTCTGTACAGCTATTGTGACGTCAGATTGTGGCTGATGTTGTGACGTCAGGTTGTGGTGAGATGTGGTGACGTCAATGTGTGGCAACAGTTGTGACGTCAGGTTGTGGTGAGATGTGGTGACGTCAATGTGTGGCAACAGTTGTGACGTCAGATTGTGGTGAGATGTGGTGACGTCAATGTGTGGCAACGGTTGTGACGTCAGATTGTGGTGAGATGTGGTGACGTCAATGTGTGGCATCAGTTGTGACGTAAGGTTGTGGCGTGACGTCAGGTTGTGGCACATGTTACGTCATCAGCCTTCCTCTCTGAATTACGTACGATAAAAAACATTTCATTAGTAGTAAAACAAGATTATTATTAATGTACCTTTATACACCAACAGGTTTACCTTCATAAGAAAAATAAGTCAATTTTTACCTATATTCAAAATTTTTGGTACTTATTTCTGTATAAAACATTGTTGGTTATTATATATGAATGAAAAAATACACTAAATTACAGAGAAATTTCAGAAAAAACTAACCTAACCTAACCTAACCTAGCCTAACCTAACCTAACCTAACCTAACCTAACCTAACCTAACCTAGCCTAACCTAACCTAACCTAGCCTAACCTAACCTAACCTAACCTAATACAGACATACACACAGTTACATACAAAGTTAAGTTCAGACGCTCAATAAACATGGAGCTTTTGTTGATCATGTAATTCCACTTGATGTCATATTTTTAGCTAAAGTCTTCGCTGTTGTCTAAGTTAGTGGTGGTCTTGTGTGTGTGTGTGTGTGTGTATGTGTGTGTGTGTGTGTGTGTGTGTGTGTGTGTGTGTATGTGTGTGTGTGTGTGTTATTTAGTGTTATGGAGTACTGGAGTTTGTAGTGTTTTTTTGGGGGGGGTCATATTTCTTGATTGATTGTACTATAATGATTTGTCTGTCTGTCTGTCTGTCTGTTTCTCTGTGTGTCTGTCTGTCTGTCTGTCTGTCTGTCTGTCTGTCTGTCTGTCTGTCTGTCTGTCTGTCTCTCACTCAATTTCAATATCTTATTCCTTGACAGAAGAAGCGGGATCCTAATGCCGTCACTGGGTACCCCTGTACAGTTACACCAGAAGCAAGTATATATAAATATTCAACACTCTGTCATTCTTCTTTTCTGTCTGTCTGTCTTTCTTTGTATGTCTCTCTCTCTTTCTCCTTTGTCTCTTTTGTCCATCTCTGTCTGTCTGTCTGTCTGTCTCTCTCTCTTTCTCCTTCTTTGTCTCTTTTGTCCCTCTCTCTCTCTCTCTCTCCTTCTTTGTCTCTTTTGTCCATCTCTGTGTGTCTGTCTGTCTGCCTCTCTCTCTTTCTCCTTCTTTGTCTCTTTTGCCCATCTCTGTCAGTCTGTCTCGCTAGTGTTCTTCTTAAACATGGAGTATATATATAAGCATACAATAACGCACCAGAAATATGATCTAGCACGATATTCCCATTTAAAGGCTTCGAACCCCCATCTTTCAGAGCAGTGGGCGAGGTCGCTACCAATAAACCACCAATGGGTAAAAGTAATCGGACTGTGACCTTCACCATAAAGTACAGGGAGTTAATGTGGGCTCATTCACGGAAGGCGGAAGAAAGGTTTTTATACAAATTTAATTACAGTGATTTTTAACTATCCTGGAGACTAGGTGGTAGCACCCTCGTCTGTCACTCTCGGAGACGTGGGTTCGAGTACTCAGGTAGTGGTGGGCGTCGGAATGCTGTTTCGCAAAAGATAACCAACAACAATACAACTCATTCCTCAAATTAGAATCCACGTTGTTAAGGAACTTGCAGGTGTATCGCCAAACAATTGCTGTATTGCTTATTCAAGAGAACAAAATTGTGCATCATTTGCAAATTAAAATCTTTGTTTTTTTAAAGACAGAGGCGTGGCTGGTGGCTGGCACATATTTTCAGAGTGTATGGTCGCGTTTTCATTGTTGATGGTTCTGGGTTGTACGTTCCCGGGGCCTCGGCATTCACAAGGCTCTCCGTTCAATTCGCCTTAGTGTGGCTTTGGCCGTAGTGGAGAGAGGACGTTGCCGCTCGCTCTCTCGCGTCTCTTCGGTTGTAGTGTGAGAACTCTTTAACACTAACTATCCTTACCATTCAGCGACAGGAACCTCCCTTAAAGGTGACACCTGTGTGATGTGAATCGTTTATACAAGGACGTGGCTCGCCATAGTCGATCTCTTGTGAATGTTTACGTCTTTCTCTCATTTCCAAAACTGGAATTGGCTTAACAAACCGATCGTACACAGAACTCACCCAGTACTGCCAGGTCAAGTTCCATTATACCTAAACCCTGGAACTTGTGGGAGATGTTTTAACACAGTGACTACCACCGTGTTCCTTAAAACCCTTAAAATAAAGAGGAAAAACGCTTTAAAATTAAGGTAGACGTGTGCATGGATTTATGGGCCATTGGATGTACGCTGGCAAGGCCCCGACCACACCACCTGTATATAGGTTCCTTCACCTCACCACCTACCAGCCCACCTTCCCTCACCACGTAGGCCCCGGGAGCCACACCTACACCGCTGACACCCAGAAGGCTCATCCAGGCATCCATCGACGTATCCAACAGGTGGGTGAAACGGGTGAGGAGAGAGGAATGGTTGGGAGGGAGAGGGGACGGGGTAGGAAGTGACAGCGTTAACATTAGCAACTGAATGAAACAATTTATATCATTATTTCCTTAATATTTGGAATTATTCGTCTTTTTTTTATAATTCCTAACATTATTATCATTTATTAATTATTTCCATACCATTTTGTTATTATCACTAAAACATCAATAGTAATTACTGATACATTCATGCCAATTGTTTTTCCTTAGTCGTTATTCATGAAGTTAAACGAAAATGAATAAAATATGAGTGAGTCCCCCCACCACCACCCCACCTCACCACCCCCCACCACCACCCCACCACCCCACCCCCCCCATACATAAGGTGGGTTTTGAAGCTAGGTGGTGGTCTAATTAAGCAGGTGACACTTAATTACCTCCTTAGTTCCTCACCCTTTTGATGACCTTCCGCTTGTGAGCAATTAAGAGATGGTGAAGTCTTGTGAGATACTCCAGGTAATTAAATGTCTAACTCAGGTAATTTACTATATAATTAAGGTATTTATATAATGCAGGTGATTAGTAGTAGTATATCCAATAATTACTTGTATAATTCTGGTATTTGTATTACTGTAGGTGATTAATGATAGTAGTAAAATAATTAAGTATAATTCCTTCAGTACTGTTCAGATGTGTGTGTGTGTGTGTGTGTGTGTGTGTGTGTGTGTGTGTGTGTGTGTGTGTAAAAAAATCATCTATTTTATTCATAGCGCCACTTATCATTATTGTGTATGTATGTATGTTCTTAACGACCAATAACACCTGGAGTTAAAAGACCAGGGGCGCCATTATAAACAAGGTTGTCAATAGAGGCGGTCAAGTCCTCCGTCCCGCCGTAATAAAAGTCCTGCAGCGTCATAACTCCTCTTACTGTAATGGCAAAATATACTTGTGATTATTGAACGCTGTGTGTGAGGGGTGTTGACGCTTGGTATGTTGACTTTGTTGTTATACTGTATAGCGCTTGTTTGGTGGTGGTGGTGGTGGTGGTTGTGGTGGTGGTGGTTGTTGTGGGTGGTGGTGGTGGTGGTGGGTGGTGGTGGTGGTGGTTGTGGGTGGTGGTGGTGGTGGTGGTTGTTGTGGGTGGTGGTGGTGGTGGTGGTTGTGGGTGGTGGTGGTGGTGGTTGTTGTGGGTGTTGTGGGTGGTGGTGGTTGTTGTGGGTGGTGGTGGTGGTGGTTGTGGTTGTGGTGGTGGTGGTTGTTGTGGGTGGTGGTGGTGTTGTTGTGTGGTGGTGGTGGTGGTTGTTGTGGTGGTGGTGGTTGTTGTGGGTGGTGGTGGTGGTGTTATTATTATTATTATTATTATTATTATTATTATTATCTGAATTTATCACTTTCCTCACTGTTGAGTTCCTGCAGGTGTGTGTGTGTGTGTGTGTGGTAAAATAATACAGGTGAACTCTATACCTGTTTGGTCTAATATACATGCTGTACTATATACATCTGCGTTGTTTAAATAAATAACCTATCCAATGTACAGTCTATCTCTCTCTCTATCTATCCATCCATCCCCAGTAACACCGCCCACCCACCACTTATGGATCAAGCAACAGCTCATATAGAATGTATAATTTAAGGTAACTTCTTCAGTAAATAACGCACAAGTTTATACACAGGTACAGAACTATTTCCCAAAGAGCAAAGGTGACGAGGAGACCTGTTTGTACACACGAAGATTCACGATCAAGGTCTAGGAGTGTGTGTGTGTGTGTGTGTGTGTGTGTGTGTGTGTGTGTGTGTGTGAGATTATTAGTATTAGTAGACCTATTTATTATTATTGAAACTACTACTAAAATGTCTTGTAGTAGTATTATGAACAGATGTCACAGCTTACAGGAAATATATCACAAGCTGTTTACAAACTGTTCTTCTTCACTACCTGCGTCACTACCTGCGTCACTACCTGCGTCACTACCTGCTTACATTTCACAACTATAGCGTCGGCACAAACATACTCACGTGTGTTGGAACAGAGCGCCACCCCCCCCTGTGTGTTTTGGTGAGCTAGCGACATGATTGGACGAGCGTGAACAGCCAATGAAACACTTCCACCAATCACATTCCGTTTGGTTTTCAGGGAACTACCGGCCAGTCGTCGCTGTTCTCATTGGTGTGTTCATTATCGTCCGTCTGTAGTGAGGATAGAGCAATGGTGTGTGTTGGGGGGGTGCTGGTGAGCTAAATAGGACTTGGCCCCATTAGCTTGGACCATTATACTTGGACCCGTGGGACTTGGGACCATTAGCATTTGGACCCATTACGACTTGGACCCATTAGGACTTGGGACCATTAGCATTTGGACCCATTACGACTTGGACCCATTAGGAGTTGACCCATTAGCATTTGGACCCATTACGACTTGGACCCATTAGGACTTGGGCCCATTAGCATTTGGACCCATTACGACTTGGACCCATTAGGACTTGACCCATTAGCATTTGGACCCATTACGACTTGGACCCATTACGACTTGGGCCCATTAGCATTTGGACCCATTACGACTTGGACCCATTAGGACTTAGGCCCATTAACTTAATATCGGACTGATGGTTATGGAATAGTTGTTATGATTGGTGATAGATGGGCGAATGGTTGTTATGAATTGTGGTAAGTATAGGAATGATTACGAATTGTGGTTGCTGGTTGAATGGTTGTTATGAATTGTGGTAAGTATAGGAATGATTACGAATTGTGGTTACTGGTTGAATGGTTGTTATGAATTGCGGTAATTAAAATGACTGTTCAGAAATGTGGTAGTTGGGGAAATGGTTGTGAATTGTTATAGTTGAAAGAATGATTGTTAATTGTGGTAGCTGTATGTATGTAAGTTCGTATGACCGTGCTCACCCATGTATGTAAACCTGTAAGTGCGTCCATGTGTCTGTGTGTACACATTTATAAACGTGTTCGCGTGCATGATTGCGTGTGAATTGAGATCGTGGGGTCTGGCTTGTATTGTGTGCGTCTTGGTGCGTGGATATGTAGACACGGGCTTGTTTTGCGTGCACGTTTGAGTGTTGATGTACGTATTTCTTTCTGCACGTACGTGTTTGTGTTCATGGTTCACGGCTTGTGTGTACGTACGTTACTACAGCGTTCAGAACACCTTATGAGATAAATGTATATGAATTATGAAGCAAAAAATATTGATAATGATAATAATAATAATTCTAAATATGATCTACTACTACTACTACTACTACTACTATTATTATGGCATCACTCTCTTCACCCAAAAATGCCCCGTACATGCTATAGTATCTCCCTTTAGCCTAAAAATGCCCCGTAATTCATGCCACCATAACATAACTTACGTGTCACTGTAATATGTCTCGTTCCTCGCTGTTTCCTGGTTGACTTTGAAGTAGAAATTGAAGTAGTTATTTTAGATGGAGTAATACAGTTATGTAGTTTGATATTGGAAGTTTATTTAGAAAGAATTATATAGATAAAATTGTGAAAAATAAACAGTTTATTTAGGCAGAATAATATAGATAAAATTGTGAAAAAACAGTTTATTTAGCCCAATAATATACAGTCGATAGAATTGTAAAAAATAAACAGTTTATTTAGGCTGAATAATAGAGATGGATGAAATAAACAAGAACATTAATATTTACTCTGTATTTCAAGTGTTGCGACTCACCTGAAGGGTACCTGTTAATTACCTGATGCATTTATATCAGGTATTCTATTAAATAACATAGACCTCGACCCATAATGCAATGCGTGTCTCGTAACTTTTAAACAGAGGCTTAATTGGTTGTTATAATGTGTTAATTGTGATTGGTGTGTCCTCGTGTTGTGATTGGTGTAATGAGACAGGTAAAGGTGTTGGGTTCCTACACCTGTATTCTCAAGATTCATTAGTTAGCTTTTTTCACGTAACTGGATATATCAGAATGTTGTTTTGACTAATTCAGCTATACTACGATTCAAAGAGATTCACTTAAACTACGATTCAAAGAGATTCACTTAAACTACGATTCAAAGAGATTCACTTAAACTGCGATTCAAAGAGATTCACTTAAACTACGATTCAAAGAGATTCACTTAAACTACGATTCAACTAATTTACTTAAACTACGATTCAAAGAGATTCACTTAAACTACGATTCAAAGAGATTCACTTAAACTACGATTCAACTGATTTACTTAAACTACGATTCAAAGAGATTCTCATAGATTCTTATTTTTTTAAACCTCGCATTGAATATAAACACATATACATATTTACATCTGTCTCAGTGAATTATCGTAAGAATTTTAGTGGCCTTATTTGTGTCATAACTTAGGCAGATTCAGTCGTTCTCTCATCTTTAGTTCCATGGGAATTATAACTTAAAATCCTTTGAGAATTTATCCCTCCGTCATAGCTAACGTGCACTAGTTAGTTACATAAATTCTCACCTCTTCAATATAGGGACAAATTTATCGTAGGAATTTCTCGGGAATTTATATCTCGGAGGGAACTTCAAGTCAGATGATATGTTGGTTTATCATTTTCTTGTAAGTTTGAACCTTTTAACATACGATTTTGTAGAGAATCTGGATATTAATCTTGTTGCTTAAGGCTGGAAGATGCTTTTACGTGTCTTTAGTTAGGTTAGTTTAGGTTATTTTAGGTTAGGTTAGGTTATTTTAGGGTAGGTTAGGTTATTTTAGGGTAGGTTAGGTTATTTTAGGGTAGGTTAGGTTATTTTAGGGTAGGTTAGTTTAGCTTCTCTTTGGTTAAATATGGTTGTGTTAAGTTAGGTTCTGTTAAATCATTAGGCGTGTTTAATCATCAGAAAAAAATAAACTAGGGTGCCTAATCTTCGTGTGATACATATTACTTTACATATCTTTAAGAAACCGTATTTATGCCGTAGTTAAGCAGGGGAGGGGATAGTAGCGAAAACGTGTAAAAACTAGCGAGAATTTGTAAGAACTAGCGAGAACTTGTAAGAACTAGCGAGAAACTGTAAAAATTTTAAAGAACTTCTGAGAATTCCAGAAGTTAACTATGATATAAATTTTAGATTACGTGCCGCCTCATATATTATTCCTATCCATGATAAAACCTGCCCCACAAGGTCAGGTCAGGTCAGGTCAAGTGTGGTATGACGGGTGATAATTCCTCTAGGTTAGGTTAGGTCAGGTGAGGTATGACGTACTAGTGAAGGGGACTGTAAACCTAACGAGCCCCTGTAAACGCACAAGTGAAGAGGACTGTAAACCTAACGAGCCCCTGTAACCGCACAAGTGAAGAGGACTGTAAACCTAACGAGCCCCTGTAAATGCACAAGTGAAGAGGACTGTAAACCTGACGAGCCCCTGTAACCGCACAAGTGAAGGGGACTGTAAACCTGACGACTGTAAACCTGACGAGCCCCTGTAACCGCACAAGTGAAGGGGACTGTAAACCTGACGAGCCCCTGTAAATGCACAAGTGAAGGGGACTGTAAACCTAACGAGCCCCTGTAAGCGCACAAGTGAAGGGGACTGTAAACCTAACGAGCCCCTGTCAACACACAAGTGAAGGGGACTCTACCTGTTGATAATTACCATGACGTCTTAGGTATGTAGGTGTTAAAAGGATAAGGCAGCTTTAACCCGCTTTAATCTTGCTTCATTTCACGTATTTTTATGAGGTGGTTAGTGTTCAGTAGGCGAGACGAGGCGGCCAAGTAGATACAGCTCTCGTCTTCTGTCCTATGGTTCACTCGTTCGATTCCTGGGCATTCCTAGTCCATCCAGTTTAAATGGGTATTTGTGCCTAAGTTTATACGAAAGGAAATTGAAAAAAAATTTGAGTGGAAGGGTTGTGGTATATACATCGTCTCCTGTGTTTAGGTTCACTCGTTCGATTCCTGGGCATTCCTAGTTCTATCCAGTTGTAAGTAAGTACCGAATGAAGGTGTGTAGTACCGGCAACCTTACAGTACCTTACCTGTCTTCTTGCATACTGAAGGCTTAATGTACGGTATGCACACTGTTCCAAATGAATCTTTATGTCTCATAGTTCAAATAACATAAAATACGTGAAAACAAAATTTAAAAACTAAGGATTTTATTTATTTATTTATTTTATTATTATTTTTTTTGGCATTTCGATGTTCAGGTAGAATTTCATTGTAAATAATTGTATATAAACAAAGACAATATGAAAGACAAACAAAAATAATTTATTCATGAAGTTGTGTTTATATTTTGAGCTTCAGGAATTGAGAGAGAAATTGAGATTTTATACACTTTTTTCTATATTATTTTGAACGTACGGTATGTGAACGTGGGCAGCCTGCAAGAGTTCTCACCTGGTGGCAATATGTCAGGCTTCAACATACACACACACACACACACACACACACACACACACACACACACACACACACACACACGTCAATATTCTCTCGATTTTGCTTTTCAATATTTTTTTCTTCTCTTTTTAAAACAGTTCAGTTTAATCTGCCAGGGGCCAGCTCACCAGCCATTCACCGAGGATTTTTTTCTTGGGTTTTTGTAATTTTTTTTTTTTGGCCTTGGGTTTTTGCCTTGGGTTTTTGCCTAGGGATTTGCCTTGGGTTTTTTGCCTTGGAGTACCTAGCTGGTTTTATTTTACGTATTTTTCATAAATTGATTATATTATTATTATTTTTAACGTGTTATTATTGTGTGTGTGTGTGTGTGTGTGTGTATGTGTGTGTGTGCGTGTGTGTGTGTGTGTGTGTGTGTGTGT
Source organism: Homarus americanus (assembly GCF_018991925.1). NCBI lineage: Eukaryota > Metazoa > Arthropoda > Malacostraca > Decapoda > Nephropidae > Homarus > Homarus americanus. The sequence goes on along the minus strand of NW_024727958.1, from coordinate 83,136 downwards.
GTGTGTGTGTGTGTGTGTGTGTGTGTGTGTGTGTGTGTGTCATAAGTCACCTTACCTCACCAGTAATACAACTGCATCTGTTTAAAATCCGTCTGTTGCTTGCACACGGATGACGTCACATGTTGCCGACGTGTTGCAACTACCTTACCTCCACGTCTTAGTAACTTAAGTGTTTCATCATTGGTGAGATAATGAATAAACTTACCTGACCTTACCTGACCTAACCTTACCTTACCTGACCTTACCACACAACCCAGCAAGTTCTGTTTAGATATTTTTCACACCTATCTAAGCATAATTTATGAACTTATTTTCTATACTTTCTTTCTAAACTTACTTTCTAAATTTACCTTCTAACTCTTCTTAAACCTAACCTAACCCAACCTAACCTAACCTAACCTCACCTAACCTAACCTAACCTAACCCAACCTAACCTAACCTAACCTAACCTAACCTAACCTAACCTAACCTAACCTTACTCTCTAACTCTATCCCTTTGTCTACACTGACTGGTATCTACTCATGTTACAGAGGCGTCTCAACCAATCCTCTTAAGCACAGTGTATTTTATCTATGTCATTTTTTGTTTATATCTTGTTTCGGCTTGAAGCTGTAAGCGTTGTTAATCACACTGAGGTCAGCTTATGATGTGTTTTTTAAGCCTTTTGAAAAAACTTTGGTGTTTTATTTTGTGTGATGCAATGGTGATGGTTCGCCTCTGTGAGTTGTAATGTTAATTTGTGTTTACCTTGGTGTGTGTGTGTGTGTGTGTGTGTGTGTGTGTGTGTGTAATAATATGTATGTAATAGTGTGGTTTATTGAAAAAGTTTCTGCAGCGAAGGCTGAAAATATACATTAGTTTTCCATGTTATTACAGCATACATTGGTGGTTTTTAACAAAAGCACTTCATTAGAAAGGTAAAAGAACATACAGTGAACATACAGGTGGCCTTAGAGTGTTGAGCATAAACACATGGTGTAATAACTCCCTCTCTGGGTAAGGTGTTAGGAGGGACTTCTCACGTGGTATATTAATTTCCCTCACAGATGGTGTTATGAGGGTTCTCACTTGGTGTAGTAATTCCCTCACAGATGGTGTTATGAGGGGGCCTCACGTGGTGTAGTAATTCCTTCACAGATGGTGTTATGAGGGTCCTCACGTGGTGTAGTAATTCCCTCACAGATGGTGTGATGAGGGACTTGACGTGGTGTAATAATTCCCTCACATATGGTGTTATGAGGGACATGTGGTGTAGTAATTCCCTCACAGATGGTGTTATATGAGTGAGGTTTGGTCCCAGGCCTTCCTATCGTAGACGGATTAACACATCGCTGGTTATCACGGGCCGTTATCACTGGGTACCTGGGACCTCACTATGTGAAGGTTAACTTGGGTGCGACTGTTACTGTTGAGTTGTTCTCACTGACTTAAGCACTGTTCACCACTGTTCACCTCTGTTTAACACTGGTTCCGTTCCTTTCCTAAATGAAATTGTAACTTCTGGCGAGAACTTGTTGATATTCCGGTGGGGAGGAGGGTTCAGGGAGAGTTGGTATGGGCCAACTTAACAGTTAGCCTGGCTGCTCCGGAGGCCTCCAGGTACGTCTTGATGCTCGGTGAGTCAGGACGGTGATAATGTGCGCGCTTGCGCGTATGTGTGTGACGTGTGTGTGTGTGTGTGTGTGTGTTTATGTGTGTGTTTATGTGTGTGTTTGTGTGTGTGTGTGTGTGTTTATGATGTGTGTGTGTGTTTGTGTGTGTGTGTGTGTGTTTATGTGTGTGTTTGCAGTTGTGTGTATATGTATGTGTGCGTGTCTTGCCACTACCTCATGAAACAACAAGAATTCTTTAATCAGAGCCTTTTCTATCCCCCGATATTGCAAGGTATAACTACGTGTGTTGTAGAGAGACATTGCAAAATCTTCCTCAAGGAGTTTTCATATTTTTTGCTTCTTGTTTTTGTTATTTAGTAATTCTTCTCTTCTCCGCCAGGGGGGTTTGTTTACGAGTCTGTTATTATCCTCAGCTGTTCTTTGTGTTGCTTTCACTATTAAAACTCGGGTTGATTTTCATGTTTTTATTTTTATTTTGTTTTAGGACATTTATTTATTTATTTTTTGGGGAGGTGTAAGTCTTATGATAATATGCTTTGATGTCCGTCCATCCATCTGTCCGTCCGTCCACCCATCCATCTGTCCGTCCGTCCACCCATCCATCTGTCCGTCCGTCCACCCATCCACCTGTCCGTCCGTCCACCCATCCATCTGTCCGTCCGTCCACCCATCCACCTGTCCGTCCGTCCACCCATCCACCTGTCCGTCCGTCCACCCATCATCTGTCCGTCAAATCCACCCATCCACCTGTCCGTCCGTCCGTCCATCACCCATCCACCTGTCGTTCATCCAAGTCAATATCTTTTTACCACCCTAAGAAAAGTTATGATTTAAAACATTCCTGGTATGAATGTGTGTGTGTGTGTGTGTGTGTGTGTGTGTGTGTGCATGTGTGTGTTTTTATTTTCGTATTGAGCACCGCCTCATTTTTACACACACACACACACACCTACAGTCATCAGTGTTTGTTTAAGATTGTGTCCGAGTTGAACAGAGAGAGACTAATTATATTCCTTGTACTTGTTGTGGTTGGTATAATACTCTTGGTTTGGGTATAATTGATGTATAATTCTTGAGAGATTAATATGGAGGGATAATTATACCTCACTTCCTAATAGTCTCCAGTTGCCGCAGGTTAATTTAACAAAGAAGATTGGGGTCCGTTAAATATGGGGCCCATTAGGACTAGGGCCCATTAGGACTAGGGCCCATTAGGAATGGAAATCATTAGCATTGGGGCCCATCATGACTGGGAATAATTAGCACTGGGGGCCCATTAGGAGTGAAGGTCATTATCATTGGGGCCTATTACAACTGGAGGTCATTAAGACAGTGGGATATTCGTGTCGTGTCTATTAAATTATGATTAATATTCTTATAGGTCTCATAAGGTCACTATAAGACTCTCCATCATGATAAAATCAGTTTCGATTAAAATTTTCATCTCAATAAAATCTATTTCTTAAAAGATTCATTTAAAGTCAGTTCCTTCAATATTAAGTCAGTTCCTTCAATATTAAGTCAGTTCCTTCAATATTAAGTCAGTTCCTTCAATATTAAGTCAGTTCCTTCAATATTAAGTCAGTTCCTTCAATATTAAAGTCAGTTCCTTCAATATTAATTCAGTTCCTTCAATATTAAAGCCAGTTCCTTCAACATTAAAGTCAGTTCCTCAAACAGTTCACGGAAGTCAGGTCAATTTCTGGAAAGATTCGTCGTAGTGAGTTTATTTACTCTAAACTTTGACTAAAAGATCTTAATTTTCCACAGGTAAGGATGGCACTTGTGTCTCTAATTAGGATGGCACTACTACTATCTCAGGTAAGGATGGAACCTCTCCTATCTCAGGTAAGGATGGTACCTCTCCTATCTCAGGTAAGAGTGGCACCTCTCCTATCTCAGGTAAGGATGGTACCTCTCCTATCTCAGGTAAGGATGGCACCTCTCCTATCTCAGGTCCCGGGATAGCACCCTCTCCTATCTCCAGGTAAGGATGGCACCTCTCCTATCTCAGGTAAGGATGGCACCTCTCCTATCTCAGGTAAGGATGGTACCTCTCCTATCTCAGGTAAGGATGGCACCTCTCCTATCTCAGGTAAGGGTGGCACCTCTCCTATCTCAGGTAAGGGTGGCACCTCTCCTATCTCAGGTCAGGATGGCACCTCTCCTATCTCAGGTAAGGATGGTACCTGTCCTATCTCAGGTAAGGGTGGCACCTCTCCTATCTCAGGTAAGGATGGTACCTCTCCTATCTCCAGGTCAGAGTTAGCCTCTCTCCTATCTCCAGGTAAGGATGGCACCTCTCCTATCTCCAGGCCAGGATAGCACCTCTCTATCTCAGGTAAGGATGGTACCTCTCTATCTCAGGTAGAGATGGCACCTCTCCTATCTCAGGTCAGGATGGCACCTCTCCTATCTCAGGTAAGGATGGCACCTCTCCTATCTCAGGTAAGGATGGCACCTCTCCTATCTCAGGTAAGGGAAACTCTGGGAAGTGGAGAAAGATCGGGGTATCAATTGATGAATGAATTAACTTTCAATTAAAGACTGGAGAGGTTGTGTACTCCCTCGACCATAGTTAGGGGTGACCTGGTGATTGGCGAGGGTGACTGTGGTGGCGTGTGTGTGCTGTATGTTGGTGATGGCGACCACACACACACACACACACACACACACACACACACACACACTGTTAGGTACCATCATCTCTTCAATGTTTCCGCCACGATGAACATAATTTATGTAGCTGAAAAAAAAATACAAACTTAATTTTAAAAATATATATGGCGATATGAAATTAAATAAGCCGTAACATTATTTTCCAATTAATTATACCAGCGAGATATTAACTAATTTCAGTGTAGGTTTCTGCGTTAGGCGTTTGGTCGAGTGAGTAAATTACGAGGTGAATTACACGAATGTTATTATTACTAGAATTTGTCATCAAAGTTTGCCTCTCCCCCCCACTCTCTCTCTCTCCCTCTCTCCCCTCTCCTTACATCCCTCCCCCGTTTCCTCCCCTTCCCCTACCACCCCCCTCCCCCAGTATCCGAAACGTTTTAATCCAACCAGCTGAAACTCATCGGGCTCAAAACAAAGTTGCAATTATTTCAGACGTCAGCAAAAATGTCCATTGGTGCATTGGGACGCCAGCGGACATTGTGTGGTCTGGAGAATCTTTCCCCTGCATTGTTTGTGTCTGTTTGTGTGAATTTTATTTTTACGTTTTTGATGTAAAGCTTTCATGTGGTATTTTAAATATACATACATACATACATACATACAGAGCACTAACAAACACACACATACACACACGAGGCTGATCGCAAGACCTTCCGGCTAATTAAAAACTGGAGTCTTATTGGCTGGCGCTCGACCACTCACAAACCCTCTCCTTCCTGTCAATACACAGAGGTGAAGATAAAAATAAACGTAAATAAATTGTGTTTTCTCTGTATTAAACTGTATTTGAATTTAACCCGGGTAGATATTTTTCCCCGGGAGTAAATGTTTTTTTTTTAATTTTCTAAAGTGGCCAAAATTCGTGGGATGCGGGCGGCCATTTTGGATTTTTTTTTTAATAATTAATTTATATTGATACGAGTTGGTGTGTATGGAATTCCTCTTATCGCACGGACGTAAGGAAGGATGGACGGACGGACGGATAGATGGATGTATGGACGGGTGGAGGTGGACACAATAATAGACAGTGAATTAACAGAAAACGGGACATGGTATAGGAAAGGTTAGGTGAGGTTATTCCCGGTAAAATAACTCCCACATCTTAGTTTCCGCCGCCTCCGTCCGTGTTCGTGTCCTCACCTGGCGCGGTTAATCTCAACAGCTTAGCGTTGTTCTAGCCGGGATGAAGCTTGTACCTCACTTCAAGCTTTTCCTGCAGTCCTCGCACGTTCTCTGGCTTGAAAAATACATCACCTCTTCCTCCCAGGTGTAGAGTGGCGTACCTGCTGTGTGTGTGTGTGTGTGTGTGTGTGTGTGTGTGTGTGTGTGTGTGTGTGTGTGTGTGTGTGTGTTATACCTGCTCTATGTGTGCTGTTTGTGTACAGGTAAATGTAGAGTGTTGTAGCTGTCAGGTGTGGAGTGTTTTTATCAGGTGTGGAGTGTTGTAGCTGTCAGGTGTGGAGTGTTTTTATCAGGTGTGGAGTGTTGTAGCTGTCAGGTGTGAAGTTTTGTTGTCAGGTGTTTAGTGTTGTAGCTGTCAGGTGTGGAGTGTTGTAGCTGTCAGGTGTTTAGTGTTGTAGCTGTCAGGTGTGAAGTTTTGTTGTCAGGTGTGGAGTGTTGTAGCTGTCAGGTGTTTAGTGTTGTAACAATTATAACAACAATAACTACTACTACTACTACTACTAATACTAATACTAATAATAATAATGATGACGATAAAGACGATAGTACCTGTTAGAAAGCCAGCTACTAGCAAAATGACAAGGGCGCCCTGGAAGGTCAGCTGTCTATTATCTATCAATCACCGTCTGCCATTCAACTACCAACCTCTATTATCTGTCAATCACCGTCTGCCATTCAACTACCAACCTCTATTTATCTGTCAATCACCGTCTGCCATTCAATTACCAACCTCTATTATCTGTCAATCACTGTCTACCATTCAACTACCAACCTCTATTATCTGTCAATCACTGTCTACCATTCAACTACCAACCTCTATTATCATCAATCACCGTCTACCATTCTTCCACAACCTCTATTTACGATTTATATCCAACAGCCAATTCTAACATCACTCGCCCTTGATGACGCATTAGGTAAGAAATTCATAACAACCAGGAACGACCTTAGTACACTGCCCAGTATCCTGTCAATAAATGGCAGCACACACACACACACACACACACACACACACACACACACACACACACACACACACACACACACACACACACACACACTCAATACAACACTTCAGAATACATTGAAAAATAATTAACCACGTAAACATAATTTCTTGAAGTCAGAAAATACAAAAAAAAATAAAATAAAGAACATTTAGAAGACATTTGGAAATAAATTGATATGTTAATACAATATTTCTACAAACAGTTACATAGGTTAAAATATATTTATCATGTTAAACCGGAGATTAATGGTTCTGGTGGGAACTTTTTATCCCTGACAAGTGGAAGACACGGGTTCGAATTTGTTTTATGAATGATTGTCTCGACAGAAGAGAAATTACATTGCAGTCTGTTTTATCTTGATGAGAAATACATTGGATTTTGTTTTACCGTGATGATAAATTTATTCTGTTTTATTTGAGTTTATTTTATGGTGACAACTAATTTATTCTCTTCTATTTGAATTAATTTTATGGCGATAAGTTTTTTTTTATTAAAATTTTTTCTCGTATATATTCCTTGGCTGTTGAATGAAACTTACACACACACACACACACACACACACACACACACACACACACACACACACACACACACACACACACACACACACACACACACCTGCAACAGAATTCTATCAGTGACTGTGGCAAAGAGTTGAATACCCAGAATGTGTTCCAGTTATTCCTGTTTAGCACCTGTACATTAACACCTGTACATAAACACCTGTACAATAACACCTGTACATAAACACCTGTACGTAAACACCTGTACATTAGCACTTGTACATAAACACCTGTACATTAAGACCTGTACATTAACACCTGTACATAAACACCTGTACATAAACACCTGTACATAAACACCTGTACATTAGCTCTTGTACATAAACACCTGTATTAACACCTGTACATTAACACCTGTACATAAACACCTGTACATTAATACATGTACATAAACACTTGTACATTAACACCTGTACATAAACACCTGTACATTAACACCTGTACATTAACACCTGAATAAACAAGATTGGAACGTATTTAAGCAAGATTACACCATCACACACGATTGTCACTCCTTAAAACAACATATTACCTGACACCTGCGAAATACCTGTGTGCTAATTAATGAGTGTCGTTTCTCTTTACTCACCTGGGAAAAGAAAATGCAATACCTTCCTTCCTTCTCTTTCCTTTTCTTTCCTTCCCCTCTTCCACATCCTTCCACCTTCCACCATCCTCTCGTTTCCTTTTCTCTTCCTTCCTTTTTCTCCTTCCTCCCTCCTACCGTCTCCGTTCCTCATCCCACCTCACGTCTCCCTTCCTCCTTCATCATTCATCATCATCATCATCATCATCATCATCATCGCTGGTCATGTGTACGTCATCCATCAGCTAATGACCATTTATACCTAATTGGTCATTATAGAGTGGGCGTGTCCCTGAGGCCAGATTATAGCCATTATTAACAACAAGGTAATTACGTCACCTGTGTTTATCTTTTAAAGTAGATTGATCCTGAAATGACCTTTGTAAATTACCCAACCAGGCCATTTCCTCATCAGTTATCATCATCTACTCTTTGGAACCATTTAACATTTATTATTCATTATCCTTTCATTATCATTTTGTGTGTGTGTGTGTGTGTGTGTGTGTGTGTGTTTGTGTGTGTGTGTGTGTGTGGCCCTCCTGACCATGCAACGTCAGCCTACACTTCCATCAGATAAGTGTCAGTTGTAAGTGTTTTTTTTTTTACTCTTGTTCCCTGTGGCCTCCGTGTCCTGTGGCCTCGCGTGTCTTGTGGCCTCCGTGTCTTGTGGCCTCGCGTGTCTTGTGGCCTCCGTGTCTTGTGGCCTGCCTGTGGCCTCCGTGTCTTGTGGCCTCTGTGTCAATGAACCGAGTCTTCTGCCTACACCAGACAACTCCTCCATTGTGTGTATCACTGCCTCAAATATTTACTTAATCTTCACGTTGAATTTTTACCTCTTGTGAAGAAAAAAAACCATATTGTGTTCCCAGTAAAGTATTTTAAGCCTCGCCTCCTCATTATAGAATCACATGGTAAATATTTTAACTACTGGTGGTCCGGTCCGTTCACTGTGCAGCTATCTTCCCGGGTATTAGTGAAAATATCGCTGAAAAGTTAACCCACCCAACGCAATCATTTGTGTATCTCTTAAACACAGGTGGTAGGGGTGGGGGACCTTGCACCTTTCATCAACATAATTACTTATTTTCTCCATTAATCATTCATTATTAGGTAAGTATTCCACAGCTAGAATAACTCTTCTTGTATCTCGTCAAGCAATTTGTTTTCTTGCCGTTGTAAAGGGTTTCTTGTGAGTGATATGACAGCGCTATCCACCTCGATTCAGGGATGGTACCGCGTGAACCTCTCTGCCAAGGAACTCAGACTGTTTGAGATAATGTTTTGCAAATTTGTTTCAACGTCTTTCTGTTACCTGAAATATTACCTAGATTATGGAATGTAGATTTGTGTCCAGTATCCAGTGTTATCTTTACGGATCAAACTTCACAATGAAAGCACTTGAGGTTGGTTTAGATTCACTTCATTCAGTGGTTAGATATATGAGTGAAGTGGGCGAGGCAGAACACAAGCCTCCCGTTGATGAATAAAGACCAAGGATCATGTTTGGTCTCGACTCCCAGCGACGTTACCTGCTCCTCACACTTGCCAACACCAGAGGACTTGTGTGTGGGACAATGGAACCGAGTTTATGTACTGGCACAAGATTTGGAACAGCGGTGTATGATGAGCTCCTCCACCTTTGACTTATAATTGGCGTGTGTGTGTGTGTGTGTGTGTGTGTGGCTACAACATTTTCCTCTTTGACTTTTTCTAGAAAATTTGGTACGTGATGCAAACATTACTAAGGCTACCATCAATACAGACACCGAGCTGATGCCATGATACCCACCACCTCGAAGACTGCTGGAAGATGCCCCGTAACATCCCCAGACTTCTTGGTTGTTGACATTTGCTTGATCTTAGCATAACTGTCTTAACCCCGAGGAGCAGAGAGACGGCCAGTACAGAGCAGAGAGACGGCCAGTACAGAGCAGAGAGACGGCCAGTACAGAGCAGACAGACGGCCAGTACAGAGCAGAGAGACGGCCAGTACAGAGCAGACAGACGGCCAGTACAGAGCCAGAGCAGAGAGACGGCCAGTACAGAGCAGAGAGGGTCAGCACAGGAGCAGAGGAGTACAGAGCAGAGAGAGCCACAGAGCAGAGAGACGGGCGGTACAGAGCAGACAGACGGCCAGCACAGAGCAGACAGACGGCCAGTACAGAGCAGAGAGACGGCCAGTACAGAGCAGACAGACGGCCAGTACAGAGCAGACAGACGGCCAGTACAGAGACAGACGGCCAGTACAGAGCAGAGAGACAGTAGCAGCAGAGACGGCCAGTACAGAGCAGAGAGAGAGCACAGACGCAGCCAGTACAGAGCAGAGAGAGGGGGTACAGAGCAGAGAGACGGCCAGTACAGAGCAGAGAGACGGCCGGTACAGAGCAGACAGACGGCTAGTACAGAGCAGACAGACGGCCAGTACAGAGCAGAGAGACGGCCAGTACAGAGCAGAGAGACGGCCAGTACAGAGCAGACAGACGGCCAGTACAGAGCAGAGACCAGCACAGAGCAGAGAGACGGCCAGTACAGAGCAGAGAGACGGCCAGTACAGAGCAGAGAGACGGCCAGCACAGAGCAGAGAGACGGCCAGTACAGAGCAGAGAGACGGCCAGTACAGAGCAGACAGACGGCCAGCAGAGCAGACAGACGGCCAGTACAGAGCAGAGAGACGGCCAGTACGGAGCAGAGAGACGGCCAGTACAGAGCAGACAGACGGCCAGTGGCCAGTAGCAGAGCAGACAGAGACGGCCAGTACGGAGCAGAGAGACGGCCAGTACAGAGCAGACAGACGGCCAGTACAGAGCAGACAGACGGCCAGTACAGAGCACAGAGACGGCCAGTACAGAGCAGAGAGACGGCCGGTACAGAGCAGACAGACGGCCAGTACAGAGCAGACAGACGACCAGTACAGAGCAGACAGACGGCCAGTACACACACACACAAACTATTATATTTTTGACAAACAAGTTAGCACCACCGGTCGATGTTGCAATGTTTATTTTAATTTACTCTGGCATTTTCGTCCACCGGCTGGAAAATGAGTCGTTGATCATTACTTGTCTGGCCGGTACAGATGAAGAACCCCCAACAACCCTCAACTAGTCTGAACCCGGAGTCGTATCCTGACCTGGTTTCACTTATTGATATACCAGGTTAGGTTAGGTTCGGTGAATACGGCTTAACGATAGACAGATTGATAGATAGATAGATAATTAACCTAACCTAATTTAAAGTCAGACGCAAAGAAAGCACAGATACTCACAGAAAGTCACAGACAAAATAATTAACAACAGACAGACAGACAGACAGAGACGAAAGCAACAATCCCATCACTCTTAGACGACAGATAAACAGACACAGACAAGAGTAACAGCCCCAGTAGTAAAAGTTTACGGGAAATAATGTAAATAAAAAGTTATTTACTTGTAAATATTAAGATTAAACACAAACACTAAACATTTGTGTATTTATTTGGTCATTGTGTTGGTTGTGTTTATTTGGCGGGGCTGGTTGGTGACCCCGTGTGCTGGTGATGGATTGTGGTGATGGTGGTAGTGATGGTTGTGGTGGTAGTGGGGCTGGTTGGTGACCCCGTGTGCTGGTGATGGATTGTGGTGATGGTGGTAGTGATGGTTGTGGTGGTAGTGGTGCTGGTTGGTGACCCCGTGTGCTGGTGATGGATTGTGGTGATGGTGGTAGTGATGCTTGTGGTGGTAGTGGTGCTGGTTGGTGACCCCGTGTGCTGGTGATGGATTGTGGTGATGGTGGTAGTGATGGTTGTGGTGGTAGTGGTGCTGGTTGGTGACCCCGTGTGCTGGTGATGGATTGTGGTGATGGTGGTAGTGATGGTTGTGGTGGTAGTGGTGCTGGTTGGTGATCCCGTGTGCTGGTGATGGATTGTGGTGATGGTGGTAGTGATGCTTGTGGTGGTAGTGGTGCTGGTTGGTGACCCCGTGTGCTGGTGATGGATTGTGGTGATGGTGGTAGTGATGCTTGTGGTGGTAGTGGTGGTTGGTGACCCCGTGTGCTGGTGATGGATTGTGGTGATGGTGGTAGTGATGGTTGTGGTGGTAGTGGTGGGTGGTGACCCCGTGTGCTGGTGATGGATTGTGGTGATGGTGGTAGTGATGGTTGTGATGGTAGTGGTGCTGGTTGGTGATTGTGCTGGTGATGGATTGTGGTGATGGTGGTAGTGATGCTTGTGGTGGTAGTGGTGCTGGTTGGTGACCCGTGTGCTGGTGATGGATTGTGGTGATGGTGGTAGTGATGCTTGTGGTGGTAGTGGTGCTGGTTGGTGACCCCGTGTGCTGGTGATGGATTGTGGTGATGGTGGTAGTGATGCTTGTGGTGGTAGTGGTGCTGGTTGGTGACCCCGTGTGCTGGTGATGGATTGTGGTGATGGTGGTAGTGATGGTTGTGGTGGTAGTGGTGCTGGTTGGTGACCTGTGCTGTGATGGATTGTGGTGATGGTGGTAGTGATGGTTGTGGTGGTAGTGGTGCTGGTTGGTGACCCCGTGTGCTGGTGATGGATTGTGGTGATGTAGTGGATGCTTGTGGTAGTGGTGCTGGTTGGTGACCCCGTGTGCTGGTGATGGATTGTGGTGATGGTGGTAGTGATGGTTGTGGTGGTAGTGGTGCTGGTTGGTGACCCCTGTGTGGTAGGATGGATTGTGGTGATGGTGGTAGTGATGCTTGTGGTGGTAGTGGTGCTGGTTGGTGACCCGTGTGCTGGTGATGGATTGTGGTGATGGTGGTAGTGATGATTGTGGTGGTAGTGGTGCTGGTTGTGACCCTGTGTGCTGGTGATGGATTGTGTGATGGTGGTAGTGATGGTTGTGGTGGTAGTGGTGCTGGTTGGTGACCCCGTGTGCTGGTGATGGATTGTGGTGATGGTGGTAGGATGGTTGTGGTGGTAGTGGTGCTGGTTGGTGACCCCGTGTGGGTGATGGATTGTGGTGGGTGGTGGTGGGTGGTGGTAGTGTGCAGTGACCCCGTGCTGGTGATGGATTGTGGTGATGGTGGTAGTGATGGTTGTGGTGGTGGTGTGGTGCTGGTTGGTGACCCCGTGTGCTGGTGATGGATTGTGTGATGGTGGTAGTGATGCTTGTGGTGGTAGTGGTGCTGGTTGGTGACCGGTGCTGGTGATGGATTGTGGTGATGGTGGTAGTGATGGTTGTGTGGTGGTAGTTGGTGGCCGTGGTTGGTGTGGTGTGGTGGTAGTGATGATGTGGTGGTAGTGGTGCTGGGTTGGTGACCCCGTGTGCTGGTGATGGATTGTGGTGATGGTGGTAGTGATGGTTGTGATGGTAGTGGTGCTGGTTGGTGACCCCGTGTGCTGGTGATGGTGGTAGTGATGCTTGTGGTGGTAGTGGTGCTGGTTGGTGATCCCGTGTGCTGGTGATGGATTGTGGTGATGGTGGTAGTGATGCTTGTGGTGGTAGTGGTGCTGGTTGGTGACCCCAAAAGTGCTGGATGGATTAGTGGTGATGGTGGTAGTGATGCTTGTGGTGGTAGTGGTGCTGGTTGGTGGACCCCGTGTGCTGGTGATGGATTGTGGTGATGGTGGTAGTGATGCTGGTGGTAGTGGTGCTGGTTGGTGATCCCGTGTGCTGGTGATGGATTGTGGTGATGGTGGTAGTGATGCTTGTGGTGGTAGTGGTGCTGGTTGGTGATCCCGTGTGTTTCTTATTGGATTGTGGTGGTGGTGGTAGTTGTGGTAATGGTGGTAGTTGTGGTGGTGGTGGTGGAGCAGTGGTAGTGGCAGCGGCTGGAGGAGGTCGGGTGTTTGCAAATATACAACGATTCATCATGGCGCTGCTGTGTGTGTGTGTGTGTGTGTGTGTGTGTGTGTGTGTGTGTGTGTGTGTGTGTGTGTGTTAAGACGCGATGACTATTGTACTTAGCCTCTCCTTTCCTTTTCGTACTTCACTCTTTCTTCATTCATAAATTTCCTCACCTCACTCTCCTTGCATCACTCTCCCTCTCTGTCTACTTCATCACTCGCCCTCTCTGTCTACTTCCTCACTCTCCCTCTCTGTCTACTTCATCACTCTCCCTCTCTGTCTACTTCATCACTCTGTGCCGACATTGACAGGACCAGCAGTACACTGAGGAGCCGGGACCATGTGTAATGTGTAAATAAGTTAGTGTGTTGGTTGAGTATGAACTAACCCGGGTAATTGGTCTCCTGCCTCGGGGAAGAAAGGGAAAAAGAAAAGCTAATGTACATTAAATGGGCCCCTCTCACCCCTCCAGTCTTGATGGGCCCCTCTCACCCCTCCAGTCTTGATGGGCTCCTCTCACCCCTCCAGCCTTGATGGGGTCTCTCACCCCTCCAGCCTTGATGGGGCCCTCTCACCTCCAGTCTTGATGGGGGCCTCTCTCACCCTCCAGCCTTGATGGGGCCCTCCTCTCACCCCTCCAGTCTTGATGGGGCCCCTCTCACCCCTCCAGTCTTGATGGGGCCCCTCACCCCTCCAGCCTTGGATGGGGCCCCTCTCACCCCTCCAGTCTTGGATGGGGCCCTCCTCACCCCTCCAGCCTTGATGGGGCCCCTTCACCCCTCCAGTCTTGATGGGGGCCTTCACCTCCAGTCTTGATGGGGCTCCTCTCACCCCTCCAGTCTTGATGGCCCTCTCTCACCCCTCCAGTCTTGATGGGCCCCTCTCACCCTCCAGTCTTGATGGGGCCCTCTCACCCCCTCCAGGGGCCTTGATGGGGCCCCTCTCTCAATTCTCCAGTCTTGATGGGCCCTCACCCTCCAGTCTTGATGGGGCCCCTCCTCCAGGCCTTGGATGGGCCTCTCTCACCCCCCCAGTCCATGGGGGTACTCACCCTCCAGTCTCCCTGATGGGGCCCCTCTCTCACCCTCCTGCCCAGTCTTGATGGGGTACCCCCTCACCTCCAGTCTTGATGGGGCCCTCTCACCCTCCGCAGTCTTGCTGGGCCTCTCACCCCTCCAATCTTGATGGGGTACTCACCCTCCAGTCTTGATGGGGCCCTCTCACCCCTCCAGTCTTGATGGGGCCCTCTCACCCCTCCAGTCTTGATGGGGCCCTCTCACCCCTCCAGTCTTGATGGGGCCCTCTCACCCCTCCAGTCTTGATGGGGCACTCTCACCCCTCCAGCCTTGATGGGACTCCAGTTTTAACAGCCCCAAAGTCAACGTAATTTAACCTAATGTAGCCCATACCATCCTTAGTTAACTTACCTAACTTTATCTAACTCAATCTTACTTCATAATCACTGGAAAATTAGTGTAACACTCTTGTGGTGTGTGTGTGTGTGTGTGTGTGTGTGTGTGTGTGTGTGTGTGTGTGTGTGTGTGTGTGTGTGTGTGTGTGTGTGTGTTCGTCGATATATATATATATATATATATATATATATATATATATATATATATATATATATATATATATATATATATATATATATACAATTAAATTGTGTACAAATAGTGAGAGGGAGGAATGTGAGAGGAAGGGAGGCAACCAGATAAACGCAGTAATTTAGAGGTAGGAACAAATATAGTCATGGCGCGCCTTCAGTATATATATATATATATATATATATATATATATATATATATATATATATATATATATATATATATATATATATATATATATATATATGTGTGTGTGTGTGTGTGTGTGTGTGTGTGTGTGTGTGTGTGTGTGTGTGTGTGTGTGTGTGTGTGTGTTTGGTCTTTGTCAGAAAATTACCAGAACAGGTTAACGTGGGACCAGCCGTTAGTAACAGACAGAGAAGAGAAATACAGGGACTACAAACAACCTGACAAACACAGTACAATACTACAGGTACAGGAACACCACACCGTATATTATGAACAGACAAATACGACACCTAACACCTGTAGCCTTAACTATTGGTGTGTGAAGATGTATAGTTAGAATTTGACAACTTCATCATCCACCAGAGGACACGACTAGAGTCATTCCAGATCGCCAGGTGACCTCTGTACCCAGGAGAGGTTTGCCACACCTCTCATCCTCACAGTCTGTCAGTGTGTGGCGTCTTAACGTCTCAGCACCGTGCACTTGATTCCTCCACCTCACTACTGAGAAAACTAGTTCCGTCTTCTAGCCTTCCACTAATGCCACAAATCCGTCCCCTTACGCCCCATTAACGGATATAAAAACGTAAAATAAACACCTTTTCATCAGCTTCAGCCCGGGCTATATACCTTAGAGTCGCATTAGAAATATCAAGGACTTGTTCACGTTCACCTCCTCGCTCTGTAATATTTAATGAACGGAAAAAAAAATAATATCCACAGAATATATTTAATGTATTTAAAACACATACAACAATTATAAGTACTCTTGATCCATCACCTCTTTGGGATCACCTGAAGATTAGGTCCTAATTTGTTTCACTCACCTGAAGATTAACCAACCCGAAAGTTAACCTAATTTAACCTAACACAAACAAGTACACACGCATGCAAACACACACAAACACACACACACACACACACACCTACAACACCCCTACAGTCCTACATACACATACAACACACACACACACGCACACACAGCACCCCACACACGCACACACAGCACCCTCCACACACGCACACACAGCACCCCACCACACACACACACACGCACACACAGCACCCCCACACACGCACACACAACACCCCCCACACACATTACATACATACATCCCCCCCCTCCACACAGACACCCACAACACACTCTTCCCTTACACATACACACCTCCCACACCCACACACATCACCCCCTCCCACACACACACGCAAAAGAGAGTTGCGTGCGGGTTAGTAAAAGAGCAGTTGGAACACAGGCTAGAGGCGATTATCTCCTTGGCCAAAGTTGAGAGTTCCGCTACCAGCAGTTTTAGCGGCGACACGAGCCTGGAGTTATCTCCATGACTGCAACACATGGCCTGACCTGGGGTGGGAGGGGGGAAGGGGGAGGGTTGCGAAGAAGTGAGGAGAAGCTGGAAGAGGAGGGGGGAGATAGGAGAAGGAGGAGGAGGAAGTAAGGAGGTAGAAGATAGGGAAAAAGGAGAGTAGGAAAATAAATAAAGGATAAGAAGAACAAGGAAGAGGCAGATGGAAGATAAAATAGTAATAAGAAGATAGATAAAAGGTGAAGGTGTTTAATCAAGTGAGCCATTTTGTCTTCAGTAAATATATATATCAAGTAGAAAAACTCAGTAATCTCCCAGCGGACTTTTCAACTAAGAGGAATTTCACAGATAATGAGTAAAGTTGTGGTCGTTTTTGTGTTCCCGAAGTGACGACAATGCAGCTGTGATTTTTTGGATCGAAGTTTGTGTGGATTCAGACTTAACCTGAGTTCCGGCCTAAAGGAAAATCCCTGATGAATTGGATCGGTAGCATTTCAACTGATTGGCTGAGGAGAGGGGCATTCAGTACGTCAGCCTCTGTGATTGGTTGAAGTTGGTGAGGCATACGGTACACTAGTCTCTCTGATTGGTGGGGTGAGAGGAGCATACAGTACTACGCCAGCCTCTGATTGGTGGGGTGAGAGAGGCATACAGTACGCTAGCCTCTGATTGGCGGAGAAAGTGAAACATCCAGCACACCAGCCTCTCTGATTGGTGGAGAGTGACACATCCAGCACACCAGCCTCTCTGATTGGTGGTGGAGTTGATGTATAGTACCTACTCCAGTATAAGGTACCTGCCCTAGTGTGTGTGTGTGTGTGGTACCTGCCCTAGTGTGTGTGTGTGTGTGGTACCTGCTCGGGTGTACCAACAACGCGTACCGTTAAGACCGTGTACCGCAGTTACTCCCCGGGTTGGGATATTACGGGTTTGTTTACACGCTTAAATGACTTGTGTTTACGATTTGGGGGAAACCTCAATTTGGCGGTAAATGGAGGCCGCCAAATGGAGGCCGCCAAATGGAGGCCGCCAAATGGAGTCCGCCAAATAGAGTTCACCAAATGGAGTTCACCAAATACCCCGGTAAATGGAGCTCGCGAAATGGAGTCCGGTAAATGAAGTCTGGTAAATGGTGTCCGGTAAATGGTGTCCGGTAAATGGTGTCCGGTAAATGGAGTTCGCAAAATCGAGGTTATATTTTAGATGAGATAGATGGATTGAGAGATAGATAACTAGGATAGATAGATAGATAGATACTAGCTATAGCTTATTAGACATATGAAGGTAGGCAGCTAAGTAGGTTATAGATAGATATATATATAGAATGACAGATATACCGATAGACAGCTAATTAGACGGACAGACAGACAGACAGACAGAGTTGTGTTGAGGTATCCTGTTGAGGGTTGGGTGTAACTGGAGTGGCATTAAGGGCGTACTCCACAGGTCACGAGGGGTCATATTGCCTTGTTCAGGTGAAAAGTGGAGTTTATTTTTTATCCGATATTGTTGTTTATGCCCCTGTTGCATTTTCAGGAGGTTGAGGGGGGGGGGTATTTTTATGTCTATCTGTCTGTCTGTCTGTCTGTCTGTCCAAACTACCCCATCGTTCAAGTTTGTTAGTTGGACGGCAGCGTATATTCAGTCCGTGCGTCTGTCTGTCTGTCTGTTGATGAAAGTGACGGTGTCTTCTTCCCATCCATTACCAGGTAAACGGGAAATTAGTACAGGTGTGTCATGAATTACCTGTATACACACCCCCCCTCTCCTTCCCCCCTACCCCCTTCCCCTATACCCCTATACCCCTTCCCCTTCCCTGGAGGATGTCCCCTTCTGTCAGCCACCACTGTCAGTTTATTGTGTCAGCAAGTACGTCCGTATTTGTCCTATTACACTGTCAGTTTACTCTGGAGCGTGATGACTGACTCACACGTACATTGTCAGCAGAAGCAGAAAACGTCAGCAGGAATAATACGTCAGCAGAAGCAGAAAGCGTCGGGGAACAGAAGACGTCAAGGAACTCTAAAACGCGACTGAAGTTTGTAGGAGGAGGAGGAGGAGGAGGAAAGGAAGGGGAAGAGGAGGAAGAAAAGGAGAAGAAGGATGAGGAAGTAAGAGAAGAAGAGGAGGAGGAGGAAGAGTAAGAGAAGAGGAGGAGGAGAAGTAAGAGAAGAGTAGGAGGAGAAGTAAGAGAAGAAGAGGAGGAGGAGAATTAAGAGAAGATGAGGAGGAGGAAGAGTAAGAGAAGAGGAGACCGGTTCTTGGGGCAGTAGGTCGGGCCAGACGCTACACTTGGTTGGCCACCGTCCCACTGCCTTATGGGGGTAATGGAGATGACGTATTAGAGGAGCTGGTGACCCTCCCTCCCCTTACTACTACTACTACTACTACTACTACTACTACTACTACTACTACTACTACTTTAGGTGGAGAGGAGGGATAGGGTTGGGGGAGAGGAAGGGAAGGGTGAATAGGGTAGGGGATGAAGGGAGAATGAGAGAGAAGAGGGGAGAGAGAAAGGGGATGGGATGAGAGACGATGAGGGGAGAATGGGAGGGAAGAGGGTTAGTGAGAGAAGAATAAGAGGGGAAAGTGAGGGAAGGGGGAGGAGGAGGAGGTAGCCCATTGTCATCCCACATTCTCACCTCCTAAGAACCTGACCTTCTTCCCTCACAAGGAAATAACAAAGGGCGTGTGTTTCACCTTTTTTATTCAAGCTGTCCTTTTGTTGTGTGTCCTGTGGTGGTAGTAGTAGTGGTGGTGGTGGTTGTGGTGGTAGTAATGGTGGTTGTCGTGGTAGTAGTGGTGGTAGTGACAGTGGTAGTAGTAGTAGTGGTGGCGGTGGTTGTAGTGGTAATGGTGGTATTAATAATGGTAATAGTGATAGTAAGTGGTGGCAGTTGTGGTAGTAATGGTGGTAGTAGTAGTAGTAGTAATGGTGGTAGTAATAGTAGTGGTAGTAGTAGTAGTAGTGGTGGCACTCAGGTCTGACACCGTTCTCTCATCCATGCTGGGGGGTGAACTAGCAGTTAGTTAGCTTGTCAGTTTGTCAATATTATCCACACAAAGACCAAAGTTTACACAGCTATTGTGACCCGCTATGGTCTCGACCTACACTGAAGCCAAGACCTGTGTACGTGTTTCAGGGCTGTGTACGTGTTTCAGGGCTGTGTTCGTGTTTCAGGGCTGTGTTCGTGTTTCAGGGCTGTGTTCGTGTTTCAGGGCTGTGTTCGTGTTTCAGGGCTGTGTTCGTGTTTCAGGGCTGTGTCGTGTTTCAGGGCTGTGTCGTGTTTCAGGCTGTGCATGTGTTTCAGGGCTGTGTGTACGTGTTTCAGGCTGTCTGTGTTTCAGGTCGTGTTTCAGGGCTGTGTTCGTGTTTCAGGGCTGTGTTCGTGTTTCAGGGCTGTGTTCGTGTTTCAGGACTGTGTTCGTGTTTCAGGGCTGTGTTCGTGTTTCAGGGCTGTGTTCGTGTTTCAGGGCTGTGTACGTGTTTCAGGGCTGTGTTCGTGTTTCAAGGCTGTGTTCGTGTTTCAGCCTCTGCGGTCGAGTTTCAGTCTCTACGTTCGTGTTTCAGACCTATTCATCCGCGTTTCATACTCAACGGAATATTCTGCTTCCTCGGCGGGGCAGCAGTGATATTGGAACCCAAGTTTATAATCAATGCTAAATGTGATTGATGGTTTGTTAAGGTATGTGGTAATAATGGACGTTGTTGTGTTGACCAGAGGAGAGGAAGTAATTTTGTCTCCTTTCAGTGTAAATAAGACGTTGGTACAGGTAGTTAATATTATCTTACCTGTGTTTACCTGTTTCTTGTTGGTAATGTGAGGAAATCATTTTGAGATGTATGTGTGTGTTTTGGTTAAGGCTTTTACTGGACACACACACACACACACACACACACACACACACACACACACACACACACAAACACACACAGTATCGTATAACCCGTGACATAAATCCCTGAGTTATAATCAATGAATTACCTGTCACTGAATCACCAGACACGTGTACCTGCCTTTGAGAGAACACAGGTGTTTGATGAGTGGACACTGGTTGTAAACTGTATGCTTTGACAGGTGTGTGTATGATCCCAATCTGTGTACATGACGCCACACACCTGATAATAAGACAGGTGTGTACATGACGCCACACACCTGATAATAAGACAGGTGTGTACATGACGCCACACACCTCACAATAAGACAGGTGTGTACATAACGCCACACGTGAAGTTAGTGTCAGATCATGTAGCATCATAAAGGGCTGGGAACACAAAGGTCATTTAACTGCGGGTATTAGCCACGAATGATGTGGGACTCTGGTTGGAGTTTAAATGACTTAGGCGGTTCTTCTCGAATAAACTTTAAATGGCACCCTCCTACCTGCCACGTCTACTGGAGGTGTTATTTATCTTGTTTGGTTTAGTTTGGTTCTATTTTCTTTAGTAAATAAATGTGTGTGTGTGTGTGTGTGTGTGTGTGTGTGTGTGTGTGTGTGTGTGTGTGTGTGAATCGAGTCCCATAGCAGAAGGTGAACCAATCCGGCCTGGCGAAATACACCTTGCATACCATTTCCCCATTATAAATTAACGGCACAACTTGAGTGAGTACGCATTAGTTACCAGTATCCCACCTGCTGGCTCCCAAGTGGTCAACTCTGCCTCACCTGATTAGAACTACCAAATGGAGTGCCGCCTAACGACCCAACTTTGAGCTAATAACTACCGACTAATTTGCAAGACTTAATCCCAAGTCTCCAACAACTACAATACTTGAGTCCCTTGTCGCCCAAATGATCCACGATGGAAGCTGCTTGGAGTGGCACTAGCTTTCTCTGGCTCTGTCTTGAGGTGGCACTGTCTTGGTGTGTATAGTTTGAGCTGGCACTGTCTTGGTGTGGATGTAGCTTAGGGTGACACTATTTAGGGGTGGCATTAGCTTAAGGTGGCACTGTCTAGGTGTAGATATAGCTTCAGGTGGCACTGTCTTGGTGTGTATATAGTTTGAGGCACTGTCTTGGTGTGTGTGTGTATAGTTTGAGGTGGTAATTGTCTTGGTGTGTATATATAGTTTGAGGTGGCACTGTCTTTGGTGTGTGTATAGTTTGAGGTATAATTGTCTTTGGTGTGTGTATAGTTTGAGGTGGCACTGTCTTGGTGTGTGTATACAGTTTGAGGTACTGTTTGGTGTGTGTATATAGTTTGAGGTGGCAATTGTCTTTGGTGTGTGTATAGTTTGAGGGCACTGTTCTGTGTGTATATAGTTTGAGGTGGCACTGTCTTGGTGTGTGTATAGTTTGAGGTGGCAATTGTCTGGTGTGTATATAGTTTGAGGTGGCACTGTCTTGGTGTGTGTATAGTTTGAGGCAGGCACTGTCTTCGGTGTGTGTATAGTTTGAGGTGGCACTGTCTTGGTGTGTATATAGTTTGAGGTATACCGTCTTGGTGTGTATATAGTTTGAGCTGGCACTGTTCCCTGGTGTGTGATGTAGCTTAGGTGCACACTATTTAGTGGCATTAGCTAAGGTGGCACTGTTCTCAGGTGTAGATATAGCTCAGGTGGCACTGTCTTGGTGTGTATATAGTTTGAGCTGGCACTGTCTTGGTGTGGATGTAGCTTAGGGTGACACTATTTAGGGGTGGCATTAGCTTAAGGTGGCACTGTCTAGGTGTAGATATAGCTTCAGGTGGCACTGTCTTGGTGTGTATATAGTTTGAGCTGGCACTGTCTTGGTGTGGATGTAGCTTAGGGTGACACTATTTAGGGGTTGCACTGTCTTGGTGTAGATATAGCTTCAGGTGGCACTGTCTTGGTGTAGATATAGCTTCAGGTGGCACTGTCTTGGTGTAGATATAGCTTCAGGTGGCACTATCTTGGTGTAGATATAGCTTCAGGTGGCACTGTCTTGGTGTAGATATAGCTTCAGGTGGCACTATCTTGGTGTAGATATAGCTTCAGGTGGCACTGTCTTGGTGTAGATGTATCTTCGCGTGGCACTATTAGAGGTGGCATACGCTTAAGGTGGCACTCTTAATAAGGATATAATTTCGGGAGGAAAACTGCCTATATAAAATAGTTCCCCAGACAAAAGAAAACGGTATCCTTTAAGGGCAAACTGCAGCAAACTGATGTACTTTTCGACAACGTGTGAGATATTGATTGGATATGTAAATTATGATTAAATGCAGCTCTCCTACCTCGGGCGCCTGAGTAAATATAATTTGCATACTTCATATATGTGGCATCACGTCCCTGGGAGCCAATGACTGGGCATTTCAAAGAGTTTCATCTGAAGTCTCTTTGATGAGTGTATGGTGAGTGTATGGTGAGTGTATGGTGAGTGTAGGATGAGTCTGTGAAGAGTTAGAGACACACACACACACACAAGAGACAAGAGGGAGACACGCCATCACTCACTCACACTCTGGATCAAGTCATAATCTCTCATGATTCTCTCTCTCTTATGAATCGTCTTCAGTAATCCGGAGGAGATTTATGATCTCTCTCTCTCTCTCTCTCTTTCATCAGTGTGTGTGTGTGTGTGTGTGTGTGTGTGTGTGTGTGGGTGTGTGTGTGTGTGTGTGTGTGTGTGTGTGTGTGTGTGTAAAGGCGCGCGTGGTGGTAGCAAACTTCCAAGACATAGAGAATCTTGAGGGAAAGCTTGGCCTTATGTTAATTTTGTTTCTGTAATCCCAGTTTGAGGAAATGTTTGTACTGAAGCATGAGTCTATAATTTTTATGCACTTCAGTTGTTTTTGTGTTAGAGAGAGAGAGAGAGAGAGAGAGAGAGAGAGAGAGAGAGAGAGAGAGAGAGAGACGTTATCATGCCAAAAGGAGGTGACGGTAGACAAACGACAGAAAGAATAAAAAGAAAGAAAGAAAAGAAAAGAAAAAGTGTGAAACAGAGAGAGAGAGAGAGAGAGAGAGAGAGAGAGAGAGAGAGAGAGAGAGAGGTGTGGGGTGTACATACCAAGACGAGAGAGAGTGTGGAGGCGGACAGCTTGCAGAGTCCTAGCTAATTATTTACCATCGGGGCGATACGCTTTAAGACTGATCGACAGTTTTATGTGGAGCTGAGTGTGGCTGAGACCTGCCACACTCAGCCAAGGGAGAGAAGGAGGGAATGAAGAGGAAGAGGTGGTGAGGAGAAAGAGGGAAAGAAGAGGAGGTGGTGAGGAGGAGGAGAAGGAGGAGGAGAGGGTGAGGAGGGAGAAGGAGGTAAAGAGGGAAAAGAAGAAGAGGAGGTGAGGAGGAGAAGGAGGAAGAGAGGGAAAGACGAGGAGGAGGGGTGAGGAGGAGAAGGAAGTAAAGAGGGGAAAGAAGAGAGGAGGTGAGGGGAGGGAGAAGGAGGTAAAGAGGGAAAGACGAGGAGGAGGTGAGGAGGAGAAGGAAGTAAAGAGGGAAAGAAGAGGAGGAGGTGGTGAGGGTAGTAGTAGTAGTAGTAGTAGTAGTCAAAGGATAGTCAAGAATCGATACCGGATCTTCTTAAGCATAACGGAGTGGAATTGGAGGGGTGTGGATTTTACGGAATGATTGTGTGTGTGTGTGTGTGTGTGTGTGTGTGTGTGTGTGTGTGTGTGTGTGTGTGTGTGTGTAAATACGTCATAGGTGTTTGATAAATCATATATCTCTTTTACTTATGTACAAACTCTAATGGTATTTCCCTACCTTTGTCACATTTCCTTTAACTCGACACCTAACTTAACTTAACCTAATTTAACCTAACCTAACTTAACCTAACCTAACTTAACCTAACTTAACCTAACCTAACTTAACTTAACCTAACTTTACCCAATTTAACCTTACCTAACTTAACCTAACCTAACTTAACCTAACTTAACCTAACGTGACTTAACCTAACTTAACCTATTCTAACTTAATCTAATCTATTTTAACCTAACCACACCAAATAGACAAACAAACAAACACATACACATAAACAGACACAAACACGCACAAACACACACACATAAACAGACACAAACACGCACAAACACATACACATAAACAGACACAAACACGCACAAACACACACACATAAACAGACACAAACACGCACAAACACACACACATAAACAGACACAAACACGCACAAACACATACACATAGACACAAAAACATCCGAAAAAAATTACATAAAAAAAAATAATAATGAAATCACGTCAAGTAAAAGAACGAAGCGGGTAGGAAAAATATTAAATCCGGGTTGAAATATATTATAGTAATATATCCGGTGGGAGGGAAGAAAGGGGTTGGGTAGGAGATACGATGAAAGATATTAAGACATAGACCAAGTTAATGAAAGCGTGGAGGAGAGGAAAGAGAGAGAGGCAGATGTGAGGGGAAAAATAGTCTATGTCTCTCTCTCTCTCTCTCTCGTTCTCTTCGTGTCTCAATGTCTGTGTATTTTTTTGTATCTCTCTCTGTGTGTCTCTCTATCTGTGTGTCTCTCCATCTATGTCTCTCTCTCTCTCTGTGTCTTCCTCCCTCCTCCCCAGAGCTATCACCTGGCCGGGTACCTCATAACTCCCAGGTAATGTTGGCTAATTTGATCACCATTGCTGATTTTTCACTGCTCGTTTCAAAGCCGGGAATGGGGTATTTTGCCTTCCTCCAGGGTCCCCTTGTGTGTGTTGGGGAAATGACCCTTGGCTGAAAGAGGATTAAAGGTGATATTACTTTGGTGTGTGTGTGTGTGTGTGTGTGTGTGTGTGTGTGTGTGTGTGTGTGTGTGTGTGTGTGTGTGTGTGTGTGACCGACCGACCGACCTTGTTTTGCCCGTCCATCCTTGTCGCTCACTGCGTCTATACTCTACGTCGCCCGCCTCATTTACCACCACCACCACCACACCCACTCCCTTCCGCCCACCCCGCCCACCCCTGCCGTCACCAACAAGCTCGTTCCGGTTCACAATGATGCTCTGGGCCTTGTCGACGGCACTCTCATGTTTCCTCAAGATCCCTACGCTTGATCCTTCCTCGTAAACTGAGGTTATACTTTGATGTTGGAAACCTAACCTAACCTAACCTAACCAAACCTAACCTAACCAAATCTAATCTAATCTCCCCAGGGTGTTTAACCATCAGGTGCCGAGAGCTTAGGGAACTGGCTGATCTACACTTCATCCAAAATTCTTATTGTTGAAAATCAATGTGAAATTCGGAGCTTAGGTCAATTGGGGTCATCTGGTTGCTTACAGAAGGTGGCGGTGGTGGCAGTGATGGTGGTAGTAGTGGTGGTGGTTGTAGTAGTGGTGATGGTGGTAGTGGTGATGGTGGCAGTGGTGGTGATGGCAGTGCTGGTGGTGGCAGTGGTGGTGGTGGCGGTGGTGGCAGTGGTGGTGGTGGCAGTGGTGGTGGTGGTGGTGGTGGTGGTGGTGGTGGCAGTGGTGGCAGTGGTGGTGGTGGCAGTGGTGGTGGTGGCAGTGGTGTGGTGGTGGTGGCAGTGGTGGTGGTGGCAGTGGTGGTGATGGCAGTGGTGGTGGTGGTGGGTGGTGTGGTGGTGGTGGCAGGTGGTGGTGGCAGTGGTAGTGGTGGCAGTGGTGGTGGTGGCAGTGGTGCAGTGGTGGTGGTAGTGGTGGTGGTGGCAGTGCTGCTGGTGGTGGATGAGTTTTTGTGGTGGTGGTGGTGGTAAAAGGAGGATTAGGGAAAGTCTTCCTCCATGGTCAGCAAAATTTCACTCCCGAGATGAAGAAAACAAACGTTAGGACAGGCGGGGTTATGAAGGCACTCCCCAGTTATGGTAGGTTGGGGTTTGGTTAGTTTAGGTTAGATTAGGTTAGGTCATGTTAGGTTAGCTTAGGTTATATTATGTTAGATTAGGTTAGGTTACTTTGAGGTAGGTTAGGTTAGGTTAGGTTAAGTCAAGTCATATTAGGTTAGTTTTTATTAGATTAGGTTAGGATGAGTAAGGTTAGGTCAGGTCAGGTTAGGTTAGGTTAAGTCAAGTCATATTAGGTTAGTTTTTATTAGATTAGGTTAGGATGAGTAAGGTTAGGTCAGGTCAGGTCAGGTTAGGTTAAGTCAAGTCATATTAGGTTAGTTTTTATTAGATTAGGTTAGGATGAGTAAGGTTAGGTCAGGTCAGGTCAGGTTAGGCTAGTAATCCTCTCAGACTCACTAGCCATAATGCTGTAACATCTTGTACCAACAGTAGTGGCTTAAGGGCAGCAGGGACGTGACCTCTGGCCTGACACTAGATTACGCCCCTCACTAAGTAGAACCTAAAGCAGAACGGACCTTAAGGAACCGGCGTCCGTGTTCTCAGACGTCCGTGGTCCTTATTCTCAGACGTCCGTGGTCCTTATTCTCAGACGCCCGTGGTTCTCATTCTCAGACGTCCGTGGTTCTTATTCTCAGACATCCGTGGTCCTCAATCTCAGACGTCCGTGGTTCTCATTCTCAGACGTCCGTGGTTCTTATTCTCAGACGTCCGTGGTTCTTATTCTCAGACGTCCGTGGTCCTCATTCTCAGACGTCTGTGGTCCTCATTCTCAGACGTCCGTGGTTCGTATTCTCAGACATCCGTGGTCCTCAATCTCAGACATCCGTGGTCCTCAATCTCAGACATCCGTGGTCCTCAATCTCAGACGTCCGTGGTCCTCATTCTCAGACGTCCGTGGCTCTTATTCTCAGTCGTCCGTGGGGTTGGGAAATTATCTTAAGTTCAGGAAGGTAAAAAAAAATATCTTACTTTAATTGGCTGACTTGAGATAACATTCTAAAATGATATCCAAAAATTTCACCACATACAAGTTCAGGTACAGGTACAGGTACAGGTACAGGTACAGGTACAGGTACAGGTACAGGTACAGGTACAGGTAACAAATACACACACATATACAGGTATAATAAACAAAGGATGAAATAATATACGGGAATGTTTAGGTAGATTCCAAGGTTTGGTAAGTGAAATGTTTATGGGAGGTGAAACAAAGAGAGGTGAAGGTAGACACGTTTAGGTCGAAGGTAGAATAGGGAGGTAAATAGGGAGGGTTTTGGCTAGGGTAAGATCCGTAGCTTTAGGGCAAGGTCAGGGGTAAGGGAGACAGAAACACGTACAAAAGGTGAAAGATTAATGATCCTATGAGTTATTTCCCAGTTGTGTTATGATGATGGTGTAAGGGCGGGTGTAAGGGGATGTAGAGGGTGGGTGTAAGGAGGTGTAAGGGTGGGTGTAAGGGGATGTAGAGGGTGGGTGTAAGGAGGTGTAAGGGATTGTAAGGGGTGTAAGGGGATGTAGAGGGTGGGTGTAAGGAGGTGTAAGGGATTGTAAGGTGGTGTAGGGGAGTGTAGGAGGTGGGTGTAGAAGGAATGCTAGGGTATGGGTGCAGTGGGTGTGAAGGTGATGGGTGTAGTGGGGGTGTAGGTGGTGGTGTAAGGATCTGGAGGTGTAGGTGTCAGGTGTGTGTAGTTGTTGACACAGGGTGGAAGTGTAGAAGGTATAAGGAGACAGCACAAGTCATAAAGGGCGTAAACGGTTAGAGTGCCACACCTATAAACGGCACCCTGGGGTCAGTGGCGTCTATCTATCTATCTATCTATCTATCTAATGAAAATATTCACTAAAATTTCAATTTCGGATAAAATAAAATACAATATAAACACATACCGGTAAAACCCTCGCCGGATATACAACACACTTGTCCGGTTAAGACGAGTGTAATGTTCTTGAAGGAGTTTTCCGACTCTAACCAGTGCTTGTCTGGTAGTCTCACCAAGTAGATGTCTTCTTTTTCTTCTTCTTCTTCTTCTTCGCTTTCCTCCTCCTCTTCTCTTCCTCTTCCTCCTCCTCCTTCGGTAATGTGGTGGTGGTAATCCTATCCTTGTAAATCTCTCTCTCTCTCTCTCTCTCTCCACCCCCCCCTCCCCCCCCTTCTCTCCCTCTCCACCCCCCTCCCTTCTCTCACCTCTCCACCCCCTCACCCTCCCCCCCCTCCCCTTTCTCTCACCTCTCCACCCCCCATCTCCCCCTCCTCCCCTCTCTCCCCCCCAATCTCTCACTCTCCACCCCCACCCCTCCCCCCTTTCTCTCTCCCTCCCCCACACCTTCTCCTCACCGCCCACACGCCCTTCCGACGTTGCTGTTGATATCGTACGTAACAAAAGGTATTTCTCCTGTTTTCTGTTGGCGTTAACTAAAGGGGAACTGTAGTAAACAAAGTGTGTCTCTCCACCTCGTTCTTGTCCTCTGTCCCCTTCTTCCTGTTCTGTTCCTCTGTCCTCCTTCTTCCTCGTCCTCCTGTCCTCCTTCTTCCTCGTTCTTGTCCTCCCGTCTTCCTCGTTCTTTCCTTCCTCCTTCTTCCTCGTTCTTGTCCCTCCTCTTCCTGTCCTCTTTGTCTTCTTCTGCCTCATTCTGTTGTCTTCCTCCACCTCCTCTTGTCCTCTAAGTGTTCTTCTTTCACCCACATGTACACCAAGTCTCTCTCTCTCTCTCTCTCTCTCTCTCTCTCTCTCTCTCTCTCTCTCTCTCTCTCATTTATGGTGATTGATTTCTGTTAATTTTTTTCAAGTTTCCTGTAAAGAGATGAGAGAAGGAGGGAGGGAAAGGGGGGGGGGGGAAGGGGGGAGGGAGGAAGAAGGGGGAGGGAGGGAGGAAGAAGACAGATTGAGGGAGGAGGGAGCATATCACCACCATTTCCTCCACCAACCACTCAACTAACTGGGAGATTCCTATGTTAATCCCTCCCACTCCTACCCCCTTCCTCACCCCTTCCCCTACCCCTCTTCTTACCCCCCCTCTCTCCCCCCCTCCCAAGAATGAAGCCATGATTCAACTCATCTTGGTAACGACACTAAGATGATGAGCAAAATGGCGGCGAAATTGCACCAAGACTCTTAAGGCGATGAGATGCCGTCTGTGTCTTAGAGGGGACAAAATTATCATATATCTGACTGTTAACTGAGATTTGACTGTTAGTTCTGACAGTCAGATTCTCAGACAGTCATTTGGGTAAACGAGAGATACATAGTCACAGTCACATTCGCGAACTAGAGTGTAACATAGCCAGTCAGACAGTCAAATTTTACAGTCACATTCACACACTAACAATCGCATTCGTAAACTAACTAACAGTCACATTCGCGAACTAGAGTGTAACATAGCCAGTCAGACAGTCAAATTTTACAGTCGCATTCACACACTAACAATTGCATTCGTAAACTAACTAACAGTCACATTCGCGAACTAGAGTGTAACATAGCCAGTCAGACAGTCAAAATGTCAGTCAGTTTTACTAAGAGTGTTAATAATGAGATGTATTGTTGTGTAGTCAATTTTGTCGCGTTGTAAATGTCATTGTTACTTATTGTATTGAGGTTGGAAGGTGAGGGGTGAGTGCGTTGTTGGTGAAGAGGTGCGTTGTTAAGTGCGTTGTTGGTGAAGAGGTGCGTTGTTAAGTGCGTTGTTGGTGAAGAGGTGCGTTGTTAAGTGCGTTGTTGAAGAGGTGCGTTGGTTAAGGCAAGTGTTGGTGAAGAGGTGCTATGTTAAGGCGTTGTTGTGAAGAGGTGTTGTTATGCGTTGTTGGTGAAGAGGTGTTGTTAAGTGCGTTTGTTGGTGAAGAGGTGCGTTGTTATGCGTTGTTGGTGAAGAGGTGCGTTGTTAAGTGCGTTGTTGGTGAAGAGGTGCGTTGTTAAGGGCAAGGTTGTGAAGAGGTGCGTTGTTAAGTGCGTTGTTGGTGAAGAGGTGCGTTGTTAAAGCGTTGTTGGTGAAG
Organism: Homarus americanus; assembly: GCF_018991925.1. Lineage (NCBI taxonomy): Eukaryota > Metazoa > Arthropoda > Malacostraca > Decapoda > Nephropidae > Homarus > Homarus americanus. The sequence goes on along the minus strand of NW_024727958.1, from coordinate 52,879 downwards.
TGTTGTTATGCGTTGTAAGAGGTGCGTTGTTAAGTGCGTTGTTGGTGAAGAGGTGCGTTGTTGGGCGCGTTGTTGGTAGAAGAGGTGCGCTGTTAAGCGTTGTTGGTGAAGAGGTGCGTTGTTAAGGCGTTGTTGGTGAAGAGGTGCGTTGTTATGAGGTGCGTTGTTGGGGTGCGTTGTTGGTGAAGAGGTTGCGCTGTTATGTGCGTTGTTGGTGGAAGAGGTGCGTTGTTAAGTGCGTTGTTGGTGAAGAGGTGCGTTGTTAAGTGCGTTGTTGGTGAAGAGGTGTGTTGTTAAGTGCGTTGTTGGTGAAGAGGTGCGTTGTTGGGCGCGTTGTTGGTGAAGAAGTGCGTGCGCGTTGTTGAAGAAGTGCGTTGTTGGTGAAGAGGTGCGTTGTTGGTGAAAGTTAAGTGGTAGCGAAGAGGTGCGTTGTTAAGTGCGTTGTTGGTGAAGAGGTGTGTTGTTAAGTAAGAAGTTGTTAATGATAGATGGAGAGTTACTTTCACTCATGTACACACTCTCTATATACATGTTTGTCTTTCATCCGAATTTACGCATGGCAAACTGTTCGGATTCACGCATGCCTAAACACCTCCTAGTACATGCAGGTACGCACCTTTAAACTACGCATGCACCCACCCACCATTAGTTAATTTAACCCACCACCATTACCACCTTTCCCTCTTTCTCTACCATCACCACACCATCTCCCCACCATAATTCCCCACCCACCCACCACCCCTATAGACATCATTAGGCTGGTTGGGGACACGGTAGTTAATAGGGTCAAGAGGTGACCTAATTGGTGGGGTATCTGAGGCACTGAGTGAAGATTTCTCTCCCCCTCAACCCCCCCTTCAACCTCCCTACCCCCCTTCAACCTCCCTACCTTCCCCCCTTCAACCTCCCTACCTTCCCCCTTCAACCTCCCCTACCTTCCCCTTCCCCTCCCCTCTACCCCCTCCACCTCCCCTCTACCTTCCCCTTCAACTCCTCCCCCCTACCTTCCCCCTGTTCCACCTCCCCCTACCTTCCCCCCGTTCCACCTCCCTTACCTTCCCCCTTCCACCTCCCCTACCTTCCCCCTTCAACCTCCCCCCACCTTCCCCCTTCAACCTCCCCTACCCTACCTTCAACCTCCCCCTACCTTCCCCCTTCCACCTCCCTTACCTTCCCCCTTCGTAAACCATTCATTCCAGCAGCACCCAGTCAATCCCAACCCCCAGTCAATCCCAGCACCCAGTCAATCCCAACCCCAGTCAATCCCAACCCCAGTCAATCCCAGCACCCAGTCAATCCCAACCCCCAGTCAATCCCAGCCAGTCAATCCCAGCACCCAGTCAATCCCAGCACCCAGTCAATCCCAGCACCCAGTCAATCCCAACCCCCAGTCAATCCCAGCACCCAGTCAATCCCAACCCCCAGTCAATCCCAGCAGCCAGTCAATCCCAGCCCCCAGTCAATCCCAGCAGCCAGTCAATCCCAGCACCCAGTCAATCCTAGCAACCAGTCAATAGCGTCTTTGAGAAAGTGAATTTATTTTACATTATTATGGTGACTTTGAAGTTAGTGTTCGTATTGAGTGCGTATTGAGTGCATATTGAATGTATATTGAGTGCGTAGTTGAGTGTGTATTGCGTGTTTAATTGAAGGCGTATTTGAGTGCGCTTTAAGTGTATAGTTGAGTGAGCATTGAATTCGTATTGAGTTCGTAGTTGAGTGCGTATTGAGTGTGTGTGTGTGTGTGTATTTCGAGCGTGGATTGCGTGCATCTAGACTGTGTGCATAATAAGTGCCTAATTAACTCCATAACTGAGCAGGTACTGATTGCATATTGGGTGCATAATTGAGTGCGTATCGAATGCATATTTGAGTGCGTATCGAGTGCATAGTTGAGTGAGCGACGTCTATCAGGCAACATGGGTAGGATGATGGAGGATATACGCAATGTTTATCCTCCCGTCACAACTAAGTCTCCCCGTCACAACTATTTCTCCTCCCGTCACTACTATTTCTCCTCCCGTCACTACTATTTCTCCTCCCATCACAACTGTCTCTTCCCGTCACAACTGTCTCCTCCCGTCACAACTGTCAACTCCCCGTCACAGCTATTTCTCTCCCCGTCACAACTGTCTCCTCCCGTCACTGTTTTTGGATTTCTTCTCGTTATTTTGGTTTCCCTCCTGTCTCTAATTCTAACGTCATTGGGTCTTCCCGTCGCTTTTTTCTCCCGTCATTGTTTCATTCCGTCACTTTCTTCCCGTCACCATTTTGCTCTTCTTCATTGACTCCTCCCGTCACTGTCAATTTCTTCCTCAGTGACTCTCCTTATGTGACTATCTCCTCCCGTCATTTTCCTCCTGTCTATCTTTTTCGATCAATCTCTTCCCGTCAGTCTCTTCTCTTCACGTTCTCCTCACGTCAATGCCTTCCCCTATATGTGAGTGTATATTTGTAAATGTAATTGCGCGTATGTGTGAGTGCGTAAGTGCGTAAGAGTGCGTATATGCGTAAGAGTGCGTGTATGCCTAATCACATGGGGTGGTAAATCACTCTGATAAACCTCAATTAGCTGTAATATTTTTAACACTCGCGAGTCATTGTAGTCACTTATTGACTTGAGAATCAATCAACGCAATCACCTCATGTCTGACCACGTCACACAGTCCGCGTCGCTTCGTCTGGGTGTTGAATAATTAAGGAGATTTACCTGTGTCAAGGTAACGTGAGTAGCCAGCATGTGTTCTGTGTAGTTATGTGGTCCAGGTGTGAGGTGTGTGTCGGTCTCATAGGCCTGAATGTCCACTTTGGGGCAGTGTGGATGTAGCATACTGACTACTTTAACTTTGGTTCATAAGGAGAGTGGTGTTGCCGTCTTCACACTCCCCAGTTTAAGTCAGGTACCTCTTCACAGCTGGGTCGACCTGGGGTGCCCTGAGCTTGAACCATCGACCCCCCTTAGGACAGGAGGTGAACACTGTGTCTACTCGGCCACCACGGTAACTTATCCAACGTAAACATCAGGAGACTTGAGTGTGTAAAGGAACATCAGGTAACTTTGTAAACATCCAGTATATCAGGTACAGGTGTGTGGGGCAGTAATTAAGGTTGGCTCAGGTGAAGAAAGGTGTTGTGGCGTGTTGTGTGTGTTTGGGGTGTAAGTGTGTTTAGTATGATGATAATGATGGATAATGACGATGATAATAATAATGATAGCAACAATAATGACACGATAAATAATTCACGGTTCCCAAGAATTATTTAATTAGTGATTTACCTGACAGTGTAATTAGAGCCTTAAACCTGTAAAAACTAATATTATGTATGTATGTATGTATGTATGTATGTATGCATGTATGTATGTATGTATGTATGTACGCCTGGTAGTAATGACTGTGAACATAATTTAATATCAAGGTGATGAATGGGGGTAATTAGTAGGGAGGGAAGACCAATATATTATCATTAGGTGCGTGTCTTGAGGTAGCACAGGTGGGAGGAATGGTGCTGCCTTATGTTACCTGTTATTAAGTAGTAGAGTTAATTAAGAAAGTTCGTACAGGTGGGCTACAGGTAATGGTGTCATGTATTGTAACGAGTCTGTAATTTATTGGTTTATTTATTATTATTATTTATTATTATTATTATTATTATTATTATTATTATTATTATTATTATTATTATTATTATTATTATTATTATTATTAGTGATAGTGGTTTCTTCTTCTTCTTCTTCTTCTTCTTCTTCTTCATTATTATTTTATTTTTAAAGTTTATAACTCGGAAACTATACAAGTAATAGCCTTCCTTCCTTCCTTCCTTCCTTCCTTCCTTCCTTCCTTCCTTCCTTCCTTCCTTCCTTCTATTTGTCCATCCTTCTTTCCGTCCATCCTTCCTTCTGTTTATTTCCTTCCTTCCTTCCTTCCTTCCTTCCTTCCTTCTATTTGTCCATCCTTCTTTCCGTCCATCCTTCCTTCTGTTTATTTGGCCTTCTTTCCTTCCTTCCTTCCGTCCGTCCACGGTGTCCACTTTAATAGAGGGTTAAAGGTGGTGTGAGGAGAGGTGTCACCGATGCTTGATTCTTACACCAGTTGACGTGACTCACAAAACTACCACCACTCGGAACTTGACCTACCTTGACCTACCTTGACCTACCCTGACCTACCTTAGCCTACCCTAGCTTAACCTATTCGTCCTTGACCTACCTTGACCTGCGTTGACCTACCTTAACCTACCCTAACTTAACCTATTCGCCCTTGATCTACCTTGACCTAACTTGACCTACCCTGACCTACCTTAACCTACCCTAGCTTAACCTATTCGTCCTTGACCTACCTTGACCTGCGTTGACCTACCCTGACCTACCCTGGCATACCTTAACCTACCCTAACTTAACCTATTCGCCCTTGATCTACCTTGACCTACCTTGACCTACCCTGACCTACCTTGACCTACCTTGACCTACCCAAATGCCCTGCTGGTTTATGTTAGTAAATATTAAAGTTATATACAAGGAAATGAATAAGTGTGGAAAGGTGAAACTTGTGTAGTGGAAGAAAGTTTTCCTCGAGGGGTGAGTGAAAGTTCTTCTTTGTGGATGAAAAAGAAAGTGAAGAAGAGGGAGAAAGAATATGAGGAGGAAGGGAGAAAGTGAGGAGGAAGGGCGAGGGGGGAAGTGAGGAGGAAGGGAGAGGGGGAAAGTGAGAGAAGGAGAGGCAGTGAGGAGGAAGGGAGAGGGGAAAGTGAGTAGGAAGGGAAGAGAGGGGGTGAGTATAAGGGGCAGGTGCGGAAGTAAAAGGAGGGGAAGTAGTGAGAAGAGAGAGTGTGTATATAAGTTATATAGTGGGGAGTTTTGAGGAGGAGGAGGCAGCGAGCAGCTAGCTGAGGATTAAACTGAGTAGCTAGAGGCAGTGAGTTTGAGGAGTGAAGACTCTTCCTCTTCCTCCTCCTCCTCCTCCTCCTCCTCCCTCCCTCCTCCTCCTCCTCCTCCTCCTCCTCCTCCTCCTCCTCCTCCTCCTCCTCCTACGCTTCACAAAACACTAATACACCTTCATCCCAGACCCTAGGAAAGTCTCTCCTTTGATGACAGATGTCTCTCTTAGCTGTCTCTCTTAGCTGTCTCTCTTAGCTCTCTCTTGTCTGTCTCTCTTGTCTGTCTCTCTTAGCTGTCTCTCTTAGCTGTCTCTTGTCTGTCTCTCTTAGCTCTCTCTTGTCTGTCTCTCTTAGCTCTCTCTTGTCTGTCTCTCTTAGCTCTCTCTTGTCTGTCTCTCTTGTATGTCTCTCTTAGCTCTCTCTTGTCTGTCTCTTATCTGTCTCTTGTCTGTCTCTCTTAGCTGTCTCTTGTCTGTCTCTCTTGTCTGTCTCTCTTAGCTCTCTCTTGTCTGTCTCGTATCTGTCTCTTGTCTGTCCCTTGTCTGTCTCTCTCCTGTTTATCTTAGTTATCTCTCGTGTTTATCCTCACTGTGTCTCTTGGTTTTACTCTTTCTCCTCCCGTCTCTCATATCTCCCGACTGTCTCTCCGTTATCTCTATGTTGTGCCCAAGTGTAACTACCGGGTCTACCAAAGAAAAATAACCATTAACCCTCGAAAAAATACCACCTTAATCCCCAGTAATCCCTCAGTAATCCCTCTCCAGTAATCCCTCCCCAATATCCCCTAATAACCCCCAGTAATCCCTCAGTAATCCCTCTCCAGTAATCCCTCCTCAGTAATCCCTCTCCAGTAATCCCTCCCCAGTAATCCCAGTAATCCCTCCCCAGTAACCTATTAAATTCCCTAAAAATAAAAATAAATTCCCAGTAACTTTCCTTTTGGCCCCAGGAAAATCCCAGTTAGTTGAATAAAGCCCCGGTATGGCCCGGTAAGAGCAGCTTATGCCCCGGTAAAGCTGTCGAGATGGCCATAACCGGTCCAATTGGCCATAACAGGTGAGCCGGGTTGAGCTTGGGTCTATTTTTGCCTTTATATACCGCTGTAGTGGCCAGCTGTGTATAGTGGCCAGCTGTGTATGGTGGCCAGCTGTGTATAGTGGCCAACTGTGTATAGTGGCCAGCTGTGTATAGTGGTCAGCTGTGTATAGTGGCCAGCTGTGTATAGTGGCCAGCTGTGTATAGTGGCCAGCTGTGTATGGTGGCCAGCTGTGTATAGTGGCCAGCTGTGTATAGTGGCCAACTGTGTATAGTGGCCAGCTGTGTATAGTGGCCAGCTGTGTATAGTGGCCAGCTGTATAGTGGCCAGCTGTGAATAGTGGCTGTGTATAGTGGCCAGCTGTGTATAGTGGCTGGGTCTGTGGCAGCAGCTGTGTATAGTGGCCAGTTGTATAGTGGCCACCTGTGTATAGTGGGCAGCTGTGTATAGTGGCCAGCTGTGTATAGTGGCCAGCTGTGTATAGTGGCCAGCTGTGTATAGTGGCCAGCTGTGTATAGTGGCCAGCTGTGTATAGTGGCCAGCTGTGTATAGTGGCCAGCTGTGTATAGTGGCCAGCTGTGTATAGTGGCCAGCTGTGTATAGTGGCCAGCTGTATAGTGGCCAGCTGTGTATAGGCCAGCTGTGTATAGTGGCTAGCTGTGTATGGTACAGCTGTGTATAGTGGCCAGCTGTGTATAGTGGCCAGCTGTGTATAGTGGCCAGCTGTGTAGTATAGTGGCCAGCTGTATAGTGGCCGCTGTGTATAGTGGCCAGCTGTGTATAGTGGCCAGCTGTGTATAGTGGCTAACTGTGTATAGTGGCCAGCTGTGTATAGTGGCCAGCTGTGTATAGTGGCCAGCTGTGTATAGTGGCTAGCTGTGTATAGTGGCCAGCTGTGTATAGTGGCCAGCTGTGTATGGTGGCCAGCTGTGTATAGTGGCAGCTGTGTTAGTGGGCAGCTGTGTATAGTGGCCAGCTGTGTATAGTGGCCAGCTGTGTAAGTGGTCAGCTGTGTATAGTGGCCAGGTGTATAGTGGCCAGCTGTGTATAGTGGCTAAGCTGTATAGTGGCCAGCTGTGTATAGTGGCTCAGCTGTGTATAGTGGTCAGCTGTGTATAGTGGCCAGCTGTGTATAGTGGCCAGCTGTGTATAGTGGCCGGCTGTGTATAGTGGCCAGCTGTGTGTCAGTGGTCAGCTGTGTATAGTGGCCAGCTGTGTATAGTGGCCAGCTGTGTATAGTGGCCAGCTGTGTATAGTGGCCAAAGCGTGGTGGCCAGCTGTGTATAGTGGTCAGCTGTGTATAGTGGCCAACTGTGTGTATAGTGGCCAGCTGTGTATAGTGGCCAGCTGTGTATAGTGGCTGTGTATAGTGGCCAGCTGTGTAGTGGCCAGTGTATAGTGGCCAGCTGTGTATGCTGGCTAGTTGTGTATAGTGGCCGCTGTGTAAGTGGCCAGCTGTATAGTGGCCAGCTGTGTAGGAAGCAGCTGTATAGTGGCTGCTGTGTATAGTGGCCAGCTGTGTATAGTGGCCAGCTGTGTATAGTGGCCAGCTGTGTATAGTGGCCAGCTGTGGCATGGTGGCCAGCTGTGTATAGTGGCCAGCTGTGTATAGTGGCCAGCTGTGTATAGTGGCCAGCTGTGTATAGTGGCCAGCTGTGTATAGTGACCACCTGTGTATAGTGGCCAGCTGTAGGTGGCCAACTGTGTATAGTGGGCCAGCTGTGTATAGTGGCTGCTGTGTATAGTGGCCAGCTGTGTATAGTGGCCAGCTGTGTATAGTGGCCAACTGTATAGTGGCCAGCTGTGTATAGTGGCCAGCTGTGTATAGTGGCCAGCTGTGTATAGTGGCCAGCTGTGTATAGTGGCTGTATGGAGTGGCCAGCTGTGTAGTGGCCAGCTGTGTATAGTGGCCAACTGTGTATAGTGGCCAGCTGTGTATAGTGGCCAGCTGTGTATAGTGGCCAGCTGTGTATAGTGGCCAGCTGTGTATAGTGGCAGCTGTGTATAGTGGTCGCTGTGTATAGTGTGAAGCTGGTAGTGGCTAAAGGTGTATAGTGACCAGCTGTGTATAGTGGCACTGTGTGTATAGTGGCCAGCTGTGTATAGTGGCCAGCTGTGTAGTGTGGTTGGGGTTGTATAGTGCCAGCTGTGTATAGTGGCCAGCGTGTTAGTGGTCGCTGTGTATAGTGGTCGCTGTATAGTGGTCAGCTGTGTATAGTGGTCGCTGTATAGGCTAGTTGTGTATAGTGACCACTTGTATAGTGGCCAGCGTATAGTGGCCAGCTGTGTATAGTGGCCAGCTGTGTATAGTGGTCAGCTGTGTATAGTGGCCAGGCTGTGTATAGTGGCCAGCTGTGTATAGTGGCCAACTGTGTATAGTGGCCAGCTGGTATAGTGGTCAGCTGTGTATAGTGGCCAGCTGTGTATAGTGGCCAGCTGTGTATAGTGGCCAAGCTGTATATAGTGCTAGTTGTATAGTGGCCAGCTGTGTATAGTGGCTCAGCTGTGTATGTGGTCGGCTGTATAGTGGCCAGCTGTGTATAGTGGCAGTGCAGCTGTGTGTAGGCCAGCTGTATAGTGCTAGCTATAGTGGCCAGCTGTGTATAGTGTGACTGTGTATATGGTCAAGTTGTGTATAGTGGCCAGCTGTGTATAGTGGCCAGCTGTGTAGGGCCAGCTGTGTATAGTGGCCAGCTGTATAGTGGTCGCTGTGTATAGTGGCCACCTGTGTATAGTGGCCAGCTGTGTATATAGTGGCTAGCTGTGTAGTGCCAGCTGTGTATAGTGGCCAGTTGTATAGAGTGGCCAGCTGTGTATAGTGGCCAGCTGTGTATAGTGGCCAGCTGTGTATAGTGGCCAGCTGTGTATAGTGACCACCTGTGTATAGTGGCCAGCTGTGTATAGTGGCCAGCTGTGTATAGGCCCAACTGTGTATAGTGGCTTGTATAGTGGCCAGCTGTGTATAGTGACCACCTGGTATAGTGCCAGTGTATAGTGGCCAGCTGTGTATAGTGGCCAGCTGTGTATAGTGTCAGCTATAGTGGCCAGCTGTGTATAGTGGCCTAGCTGTATAGTGGCCAGCTGTGTATAGTGGCTAGTTGTATAGTGGCCAGCTGTGTATAGTGGGCTCATCATACCTGTCTCTTTAAACCATAAACCTTAGTTATTTTTGTTGTATTTGTTGTGAAGAAAACACCGCTCCCCCTCCCCTCCCTCCCCCTTCCCCCCCCCCTTCCCTCTGCCTCTGACCCCTTCACATTCCTCTCCCATCATCTCCCCTTTCCCCTACCTTCCCTTTCCCCCATCTCCCCTGCTACGTTGTATTCCTGACAGCTGTGTTTTGTTATATTTTACAGTGCTCCCTCCTCCCTCCCTCCCTCCTGTCCATCTCCTCCCTCCCTCCTCCCTCCCTCCCTCCCTCCCTCCCTCCCTCCCTCTCCTCCCTCCCTCCCTCCTGTCCACCTCCCTCCCTCCTCCCCCTCCTCCTCCCTCCCTCCCTCCCTCCCTCTCTCTCCTTCCTCTCCCTCCCTCCCATCTCTCCCATCCTCCCTCCCATCTCCCTCCCTCTCCCTCCCTCCCTCCCTCCCTCCCATCCATTCTCCTCCCTCCCTCCCTCCCTCCTCCCTCCCTCCCTCCCTCCCTCCCTCCCTCCCTCTCCCTCTCTCCCTTCCTCCCTCCTCCATCTCTCCCATCCCTCCCTCCCATCTCCCCCTCCCTCCCTCCCTCCCTCCCCCTCCCATCCATCCCTCCCTCCTTCCATCTTTAAGTCAATCGGATTTAAATGTGGTAGATGGGACGACGTTTTTGTTGTGGTTGACGTCAGATTTTCAGATTTTCAAAGAATTTTACGTCCCGATTTTAAAGTCTTGTACCTCCTCCTCCTACTTCTTCCTCCTCCTCCTCCTCCTACTCTTCCTCCCTCCTCCTCTTTTCCTCCTCCTTCCTACTCTTCTTCCTCCTCCTCCTCCTTCCTATTTCCTCCTCCTCCTCCTACTCTTTCTTCCTCCTCCTCCTATTTTTCCTCCTCCTCCTCTTCCTCCTCCTCCTCCTACTTCTTCCTCCTCCCTCCTCCTCCTCGCTGCATGTGTCCGGGGCAGGGAGTACCCTAATATGTATAATGGAGGTCAACACGCACGCATGCACGCAAATGCACACACGCACTCTAAGTCTGCACGCATAAAGGACGAGGGATATATAAAGGGAAGAGAGAGGGAGGGAGGAGAGGAATAGGATGGTGGGAAAGAGGATGAGAGGAAGGACACGAAGGGGAGAAGGGAAGGGAGGGATTTGAAGGAGGGAAGGAATGAAGGGTGGGAGGAGGGAGGAGGAGGGAGGCAAGGAGGGAGGGAGGAGGAAGGAGGAGGAGGCAAGTAGGTCAGGGATAGAGAGATTTATTAACGCTTCACACACACACACACACACACACACACACACACACACACACACACACACACACACACACACACACACACACACACACACACACACACACACACACACACACACACACACTATAATTTGAGAATAATAATAATAATATTATTATTATTGTTATTATTATTATTATTATTATTATTATTATTATTGTTGTTATTTTTAATGTTATTATTATTATTATTATTATTATTATTATTATTATTATTATTATTATTATTATTATTATTATTCTAAATTAATGTTGTGTCTACTCTTTGCAGGTAAGAGCTGATTATGGTGTTTACCTGTCGCAATTAGAGTAAGTAGTTATCATTTTCTCATCATCTGGCCAATTAGAGGAGATTAAGAGGTTATCCTTTCATGAAAACTCCGCCCAGATGGCTTTCATTAGCCAATCATAGGACAGTAATGTTAGCAAGGAATTCAGAAACCCCGCCCATTTTACAACATTGAGCCAATCAGAGGAGAGTAATGTTTGTATAAATATCAGAAGCTCTGCCTATTTTACACCGTCTAGCCAATCAGAGGACGGGAATGTAATTATAGAACTGAAAACTCCGCCCATATTACACCATCTGGCCAATCAGAGGACTGGGATGTAACTGTAGAACTCAAAACTCCGCCCATTTTACACCATCCAGCCAACCAGAGGACAGGAATGTAATTGTAGAACTCAAAACTCCGCCCATTTTACACCATCCAGCCAATCAGAGGACAGGAATGTCAATATAGACCTCCCCAAAGCCCCGCCCATTTTTAAATTCTATCACGCTTGAATTTTTATCGCCAGGGTAAAACTTTTTGCTCGTCACGCTTCAGTTTTTTGTTAACACGAGGATGAAATGTTGTACCTAGGATGACAGGGTATTTAGTATGACAAAGTGTAGGTACTCAGGAGACCCCCAAAACCTAACCTAACCTCCCTGTCTAATTTCCCGACCTCCAGTACCTCCTAGCCTCCAGTACTGTACCTCCCGACCTCCAGTATCTCACGGTTTTAGAAAGTACTGAGGAAGAATTAGGGAGAGACGAGACTTTACATCACCGTAGTGCCTCTGTGGTCATGGGTAGGAGGGAGGGAGAGAGAGGGTGACGAGAGGGAGGGAGAGAGAGGGTGACGGAGAGGGAGGGAGAGAGAGAGGGGTGACGGAGATGGAGGGGTGAGGAGAGGGAGGAGAGAGAGAGAGGGGTGACGGAGAGGGAGGGAGAGAGAGGGCTGACGGAGAGGGAGGGAGAGAGAGGGGTGACGGAGATGGAGGGGTGAGGAGAGGAGGGAGAGAGTGGGGGTGACGGAGAGGGAGGTGAAGTCCCACTCTCCCACTCTACTTTCTGAGGGGTAAATGAGAGAGAGAGAGAGAGAGAGAGAGAGAGAGAGAGAGAGAGAGAGAGAGAGAGACTCCATTGTGAATCTGAAGAAATGAATTGAAATGAGATTGAATGGGAGGAGGAGGAGGAGAAGAGGAAGAGGAGGAGGAGGAGGAGGAGGAGGAGGAGGAGGAGGTGGGTAGTGGGAAGGGAAGACTTGAGAAACAGATAGAAGCCAAGAGCACAGGTGGGATAAAGGCGCTGGGATAATGGAACAGAAGAAGGATGGGGAGGAGCCATTACCATATCCCTCTCGTCAATGGAACAGGAGAGGGATAAGGATAAGAGCCCCCCCCCACTCATCCTTAACTACTAGCTAAGGTAAGAAGAGAGGGATAGATGATAGAGCCCCCACTCATCCCTCTCCATTAACTAAGCGACAAAGACATCCAAAGACAAGATATAGAGAAAAAATTGGATTCCCTAGTGGATTAACTTTTTGGTCAACAGCCGCGGGTAGGTGTTAGTTTTTACCCACTGTGAAGTCGATTGGGATTCGTTTTTTTTTTTTTCATACCTCTTCCATTTGGCTTCTATCTTTCAGTTTTTTTTGGCTTCTATCTTTCATCTTTTTTGGCTTCTATATATCGTTTTTGGTTTCTATATTTCATCGTATTTGGCTTCTATCTTTCAGTTTTTTTGGCTTCTATCTTTCTTATTTTGGCTTCTAACTTTAACTTTAGGGGCTCTATCTATCGTTTTTGGCTTCTATCTTTAATTTTTGGCTTCTATTTTTCCCTTTTGGCTTCTCTGTCTTTTTTTTTTGGCTTTCTATCTTCCATCTTTTCATCTTCCCTTTTTCTCCACCATCATTCGTTACCTCGGCCACTTTTCAGGGAAAGGTTAGGGTCAGTGTGTGATTTTTTTCAGGGTTAGTATTGCCCTGAGGTGAGGTAGTGACCGATGGTACCTCTCTCTCTCTCTCTCTCTCTCTCTGTTGATAGTCGGAGCGTTCGTGTCAAGGAATCCGGATTGGTATTATTTGCCGTTCGGATTATTTATTCGGTTTAGCATGTGTTTACGTTTCATTTCATGTGGTTATGTTGTGTGTTAGGTTAGGTTAGGTTAAGGTTGATTAGGTTATAGTAGGTTAGTTTTGTTTGGTTAACTTCAACAAAGATTATGTGGTTAAGTTAGATCAGCCAACTTAACCTAACTTAACCTAATCGTACTTAATCTAACTTAACCTAACCTAACCTTACACATTAAGTCATTTTCACTAAACACTTAACTAGCTATCAGTGCTATTAGTAATTTTGAAACGTCTAGCCAATAACATGCTTTGAAAAAAATGACATCATTACCAGCCAACCATAAAGTTGAATATATTCCCCTGGTCTTCTCATTGGTCTTTTTCTATAGAGGTTCATCAACCAATAACAAAACGTCATTCTTTCTCCTGGTTTTGCCATTAAGGTTCTGCAGCCAATCATAATTAACCTTCCCTCCTCTAATCGTACCATCGATCCCTCTTGTGGTTACGTTCGTCAGCCAATCACAATCCGTTCTTAGAAAACACGAGTGGATCGGTGATTATTCATTGGCTGAGGAGACACGGTATCATGTGGCCAGTAGATTTCTCGTAGAACATATCCAGCCAATCAGAAGCGTGGGATGATCATTATGCTCGTGTGACTGGTTCGTTTTTGTGTACGATTTTTTACACACACGTTTGATGTTATTTGCTGTACAGACTCAGGTGCAGCGTTCACCTGTCTGTGTGAGAGACGGTCTGCTGTTTTCTGTGTACGAGTAAGAACCTAACCTAACCTAACCTAACCTAACCTAACCTAGTGATGAGATAAGGTTTAAATTTCTTCTCTTATACCTTAGTATTAGGACCAAATTTTCCTCGTGTGTGTGTGTGTGTGTGTGTGTGTGTGTGTGTGTCAGGTGGCATACAGAGAAAGCTATGCATTTGTCGGGTCAGAACCACACCTGAGGCCAGTCCGGTAAATCTTGGAGGGTCATACGTTTAAATCTGAGAGTCGTACGTCTAAACCTTTCCTTGGGTTCCGAGAGACGTAAAAATGCGTCTAATTTCGATCTTGTTACGTATCTATGCATTTACCTGAGATTTTTGAAACGTAACATCTAATTGCTACTTTGAAGACGTATCCCACTTCAACTTACCTAACCTAACCTAACCAAACCTAACCTAACCTAACCTAACCAAACCTAACCTAACCTAGCCAAACCTAACCTAACCAAACCAGTTCAGATAGCAGCACGTTCTCTAGACCACAAACGACTTTCACAGAAGCAAATCCGGTTTCTAGGTTCACTTTAGGTCACATGATAGTGTTATTTACCTTAATTACCCCCAGGTGTAAGTGAGAGTGAGGTTAGGTTAGGTTAGGTTAGGTTAGGTTAGGTTAGGTTAGGTTAGGTTAGGTTTGGTTAGGTTAGGTTAGGTAGTGAGTGTGGGAAGTATGAGAAAGAGGAGGAAAAAAGAGGAGGAGGAGGAGGAGGAAGAAGAGGAGGAATAAGAGGAGGAGGGAGAAGAAGAAGAGGAGGAATAAGAGGAAGAGGGAGAAGAAGAATAGGAGAAATGTTGGTGGAAGGAAACAGATAGAAATAAAAGAAAAAAAAAAGAGATGAAACAAAATGAAATAAACGAGAAAGTCAAAGAGGAGTAGGTGTAGGAGGAAGAGGAGAAGGAAGAGTAATAAGAAGAGGAAGAGGAAGAAGAGGAGTGTTGGGGGCAAGAGACGTCCAAATTATACCACAGAGGAAATTGTCGCTATCCATATCCCAGTTGTTGTGAGACGAGGTTACGCCTCCCTCCTCCCCCCCCCCTAAAACCACTTTTGTCTTAGTCCCCCTCCATGGACCCCCTCTCGCCTCCCCCCTCTGCCTTCCCTGGCTCTCCTCCCCCCTCGTGAGTGTGTGTGTGTGCAGAGGCCCTTGTAATGTGGGAATTTCGGAGAAGAGATTTAACTCCGTTTCTCTCTCTCTCTTCTTCTCATATTTTTCTCTCCTCCTCGTCATCTCTTCCTTCTTCTTCTTCTTCTTCTTTCTTTCCCTTTTTCTCTCTTTCTTTCTCCTTTCCTTTCTTTTCTCCTTTCTGTCCTCCTCCCCTCTTACTTCTTTCTCCTTCCTTCTCCTCCTCCTCCTCGGTGTGTTGGGGAAGAGCCGAGTTGGTTAATTTTACAGAGGATATCATTCTGTTTCCATTCCTTCCCTCCTTCCTCCCTTCCCTCCCCCTTTCCTTGTTCCTCCTTTCTCCTCTTCCTTGTTCCTCCTTTCTCCCTCCCTCCTCTTCCCTCCCCTGTGTGTGTGTGTGTGTGTGTATTACTCGTGTACATGCGTTGATTTTTGTTTACATGGTATAGCTAGGCGTTATCTCTGTGTACATGCGTCTCTCCCATACGCATGCGTTATCTCTGTTTACATGTGACTTTCCTGTAATGCGTTCCCTCGGGTTAATGGTCTCCCTAGAAAGCATGCGTCCCCCTGAGCTTGCGTGCGTCTCCAGCTAATCGTGCGTTCCCTCTGGTCACATGCGTCACCCCTGTTCCGTACATCACGAACGCCTGAATCATAGTGGTGTAAGCGTCGCCTCCGGCCTCCTCCTCCCTGCACACGTCACTCAGGGAGGGAAGGGAGAGGGGGAGGCTGAGGGAAGGTAGAGAGGGAGGTGAGGTGAGGGAAGAGATGGTAGGTAAGAAAGGAAGGGGGAGAGGGAAACGAGGATGGGAGGGAAAAGGGGAGTGAGGGAGAGAAGAAGGAAGGAAGGAATGAAGAATAAGGATTAAGGATTAATAGAGGAAGATAAGGAGGAGGAGGAGGGGAAGAAGAAGGAACAAGAGGAATGGAGACGAAAGACGGAGAAAGGAGTGGGGGTAGAGAGAAAGGGAGGGAAGGAGGGAGATGAGATAATGCTAATGGAGTGAGGGAAGGAGGGAGTTGGGGGGGGGGTAGGGTAGGGAATATGAGAGTAGAGGAGGAGGAGGAAGAGGAAGGAGACGAGGAGGAGAAGGAGGAGGAGGAGGAGGTGGGGTAAGTATAGGTCTCCGTTCTCAGGGGCAACGAAAGACAGGTGATAGTTTGAAGGGAGAGAAGCAAGTGTTTTGTTGGTAGACGTTTTTGTAGGTAGGTAGAAGATTTTGTAGGTAGGTAGAGGATTTTGTAGGTAGGTAGAGGATTTTGTAGGTAGGTAGAAGATTTTGTAGGTTATGTAGGAAATTTTGTAGGTAGGTAGAAGATTTTGTAGGCAGGTAGAAGATTTTGTAGGTAGATGTTATTGACTTATTGTAGGTAGGTAGATTTCGTTATGTAGATGGGATGAATTTTTGTAGGTGATAAGTTAGAAAGTAGTAGTGAGTTTTTGTAGTTAGGTAAAAGTGAAAGGTTAACGAGGAAGGAAAGTAATTGTTACTTAACGAGTGAGTCAGTTTAGTAAGATAAGAGTGAAAGGAAGAAAGTGAAATGCTTATAATAATTAATGAGATGAATTAATTGATGAAAGATGGAAAAGATTAGATCAAATTAGACTTTTAATTAGAGGGTTTGTGAAATAATATTGAGGTACAAACGTGTTAATTACAGGTACAGTAATTCCCAGGTAGTGACTGTATCTAGAAATAACAACACAGGTACAGATTGAATTATAAAATACAGGTACAGTAATTCCCAGGTAGTGACTGTATTATAGAGTTGCCTTAATTACAGGTAATACAGGTAAATACAGAGGAGGAGGCATGCTGTAGTGAACTTGGCCTTTCAGTACACCGTCCCGGATACAGAGCATATTACAAAACTGAATTTACATAGCTAGTTGGCTAGTAGCGAGAGTGGTAAGGGAGGGAGTATGTCTGTGGGAGGCTTAAGGGAGAGAAGATGAGGGAGGATGAGGAAGGGAGGGTGGAAGGAAGGGAGGTTGGAGGGAAGGGAGGTTAGGCTTGGTTAGGTTAGGTTAGGCTAGGTTAGGTTAGGCTAGGTTAGTTTTTTGTAAATTGAAATAACAACTATGAACAGAGAGAGAGTTTGTAGAAGTAAGGGTGCTGTTAGGGAGAGGAGAGAGAAAGGGAGAGTGAGTGAGAGGCACGTTAAAAAGGAATGGTGATGGTAGGGAGAGGGAGAGGCAGGGAGAGTTGGTGAAAGTGGCAAGTATTTGTAGAAGGAAGGATGAGAGAGAAGAGGAGAGGGACTGAGTGAGAGGGAGGAAGATTGGTTGGTTGAGAGAGAGAGAGAGACCATGGGGTGTAGTATACTTGAGAAGTTTGTTTCGGCACCAGCTGGTCATTGACAAGAGTTATGCTCTCTCTCTCTCTCTCTCTCTCTCTCTCTCTCAATACAGAATTTATCACGTATGCATATATCATTTTTTAATTCTCCTTGTCGCTTCTCGTACTGTAGTGTATTTATTTCATTCATATTTCATTCATAATTTATTTCATCCTATAGAAATATTTCATTCAAAATTGAAATACAGTTTTATATAAAGTTTATGTTGTGCTTCTATGTTTTAATCAGATATTAATGTCATTCAAACGTGTTATTCACTGAGGAGTATTCAGTATATTCACTCATATAATACATCCAGGTATTTCTTTAATTGATTCACTAATATCAGGTGTTTAATTATGTGTGTGTGTGTGTGTGTGTGTGTGTGTGTGTGTGTGTGTGTGTGTGTGTGTGTGTGTGTGCACTATAAGCTTACACACATGTATGCATTTTATGGATGAGATCATTAATACACACAAGATACAGTGGAGGAAGACTGTGCTTGAAGCCAAGCCGAGTTATATAAGTAGAAGCCAGCTGTTGTACGTGTGTGCCAGCCGTGCCGTCCTCCACACACAGCTGGCGCTAATTGCCACCACTCACCTGCGTATACAGCCTGTGTAGTGGTAGGACTCAGGTGTACATACAAAGGAGGACACACACACACACACACACACGCACACACACACACACACATACAGTGGGGTGAAAACATATTACCTTACCTGTCTGTGTGGTCATGGACACTAAACCACCTTCACGTCAGGTCAAGGTCACCGGGTTTTGGGCACGAGGAGGATCATTATGTGCTTCCTTGATGGTGAGGGTGATGGGGTGAGGGGGAGGTAGAAGTTGAGGTTGGGGTGGGGGGGTAGGAGGGTTGATGGGGTGGGGGGTAGGAGGTTGATGGGGTGAGGGGGTGCAGGAGGGTTGATGGGGT